>NC_143550.1:16192500-16495000 GCF_054136105.1 Typopeltis vanoorti
CTGACTTACGCATCACATCATGTATCTAATACATATATTTACAATAGTCGGAACTTTCGACCTTCATCTGTTTGCACACCAGAGAGAGAGAGAAACGGCACATTTCGTTGCTATAACTTAAATGCGAATGCTGTGAAAGAGAGTTTATGAGAGAATGACAGAAGAGCACCTGTATTCTTAATAAAGGAATTAAAAAATAAAATAATTCATCATTTCTTACGAATTTCAAAAAAAATATGGACGAAAATAAGTTTTTATTTAAATTTAAGTGGTTTTTTGAAAAGAAATTAACTTTATTTGCTTTGCATTAAATTTGAATAAAATTATCCCTTTACATGCTTTTAGTAGTAGTCCAATCCAATCAAAAATGGTTTTCAACTAAATCGTTAAAACTTGTCCCGATTTAGAAAAAAGTTTGGGTCCCTAATAAAGCAAGGAGCTCATCTAATGATCTCAAGGTGCTACTGAAATACTTAGAAGGAGCAAGAAAAAATATATATATATATATATATATATATATATATATGTGTGTTAAAGATACCAAGCTATTTTAAACCTAGTTTTACTCCATTTCCCAAGTAAGCAAACAGACAAACAAGTCAAGTTTGCGCCTGCAAGTGTTGCAAGTCTAGCTGACCCTGCACGTAGTGCAAGACCAAATCAACTCATGGTAAAAGTAGAATAAGCTCTGATCACTAATCTTAATATTTACCCCTAATGCAAAGCACATCTCCTGGAGATGTATGATGCTTTGTATTAAAGGCAAGGGGCCCACTACCCAGACCGGTTTCGACCTTTATTGAGGTCTCATCAGTGGGAGCCAGGCTAGAAATATCAAGATTTTAGTAATACAGAGCTTATAAGTATTTTACCAGAACAAGTTACCATAAGGTATTTACCATTAAGAAACCATAAGTTACCATTAAGATATTTCTAGCCTGGCTCCCACTGATGAGACCTCAATAAAGGTCGAAACCGGTCTGGGTAGTGGCCCCTTGCCTTTAATACAAAGCATCATACATCTCCTCCAGGAGATGTGCTTTGCATTATGGGTAAATATTAAGATTAGTGATCACAGCTTATTCTACTCTTACCATGCGTTACCTTGGTCTTGCACTACCTGCAGGGTCAGCTAGACTTGCATTACGTGCAAGAGCAAACTTGATTTATTTGTCTGTTTGCTTACTTGGGAAATGGAATAAAATCAGGTTTAAAATAGCTTGGTATCTTTAACATTTATTATCCCCAAGAAAAAATACTTTCTATATATATATATATTCTTTCTATATACTTTATATATATATATATATATATATATATAACTCTCATTCGCACTAACCACCAGATGCAGCGTAGCTGTTACAATGTCAAATAAGCGAAGTGAAGCTCTGTGGCCATGGTTGCTTCTTGAACCTCTTCGGCGGGGGGGGGCAAATAAGTTTTCATAAGTTATGTAAAAGCTCTTCTATGGGAAGCTTAAAATGGCTTCAAAGGGTGGATGAATGGATTAGCATTTAAAAAATAGCGGATTTAGGAATTAAAACATAAGCATTGATTAACTTGCGGCATTGCTGGTGAGATATTACCAGGAATGCGCAGGTTAATACCGGCCTTCAGTTATACTGAACTCAGTTTCCGTTATTATTATTATTATCATCATCATCATCATCAAACCTCTATGGAGTCAAAAGGTCAAATGTCTCATTTCATAGGTCTGCCTTAAATACAAGTATTCATCGTCTCCGCACTCACCACACTCTCGGGCAACGCATCCTCACCACTTCAATCACTCACCACTCTCCATGCAAAAAATCTGCTCCTCATCCCCTTACTCACACATTCCTTATATAGCTTCCAGGCATGATCTCTTCGACCCCCCCTTCTGCTTTGCTGTTCTCACAATGTTAGTAATGCGTTCCTCGAAAATTTAGTACATTGTCCATAATCACTCCCAGATCTCTCATCTTCTCTACTTCCTCTAATATATTTCCACCAATTATATATTTATATTCCATCTCTGCTTCCCAAATTTTAAAACTTTGCAACCTTAAACTGAAAACCCTACTTACGGACCCATTCAGCCAGCGCATTCAAATCCTCTTCCAAAACCACAACCTTATAGTTCTCACTAACTTATAATTAGAAAATTTATAATGAATTCACTGTGCAACGGTTTACTTAATACACAGAATTATACGAATCAAATATCTAGTCATAAGTGCTCATTTAGACGAATCAGCTTTCGAGCATAATCTTGAAACAAGATTAGTTTCGAGAATACGAGAATTCGACAGATAGTTCTGAGTTAAAATTTAAATCAGTCATAGTCTTTACCGATGTTTGAATATAACTAGAGCAGAAGAAATGTGCCGAAATCTGTAAATATTAGCGAGTGTACCGTGAGCGAAATCGTGGAGCATGGCTAGATTTGAGTCGTATAGAAAATGTAAACATAGAAGAGAGCAAAGAGCAGATGAAGAGGATGAGTTCTTTGTTTTGATTACAGTGTTATTATTATTGGGTATGCTTTGAAAAATTATAAGTGATTAATGACTAATTATATTCCTTTGTTCTATCAAATTCTTATGCATATAACAACTATGAGGCTGGACAATTGGAATGAAATTTAGAACTGGGGATCAGTACTAAAATCTATCGAGTCATCTCCGTAATCATTTAAATATTACATTTGAGTATCAAAAAAGGAAAGGAGGGAAAATTTGAAATACTACTATATTATATGCTGCAGTATTAGTATTAACATAACTTAAGATTGGGATAATAATCTCGAACCTGCCTCTAACCTCTTTTTAATTATTATTATTATTATGCACGACTATGTTGTGATATATTTGTTGAAGCTGACCAGCGGAAACGAAATTAAATGTTACCTCGTACAAACTGCTTCGACTAATGATAATGACGGTCTTGTATTCATATAAGGAGACAAAATGTTTGGTATTACACTTTAGGTATTGTTATGTACACTAAAGAAATTCCACTTGTCTGTCGTTGTGCATGTTATTCTCCCCGCTGCAAGCTGGACTGTTTTCACAAGAAATGTTATATTTTCGATCTTTACTAAGATTAATCAATTTAACAGAACCAATTTTAGTTGGAAAAACAATTCAAAAAGATACAAAATAAATTCACTCTTGTAGGATGGATTGAATATGATGATATTTGATATTTAGAACAGTTACTAATTTTTTTTTCCCTAATAGTTCCAAAGATAGGTATCTCCTCAGTTTTTAATCTCAGATCAATTGAGATGAGATGAGATGCAATTTTTAAACGAAACAAACTTCATGTAATCTTATTTTCCATTTTACATGTTTACACTCCATGCCTTCTCATGACCAAGTAACTTGAGCGCCTGTGTTCTTTGACTATTTTGTCTGTTTTCCGGAAGGAATGCCCTTACTATTTCCGCATGCAATCAGCTACGTTACCTATAGCTGATAATAAAATACAAAAGTAGTCACGATATTGTACCAAAGAGGACCGAGTGAGTGACCGAGCTATTGCGAGCCCCAATAGCTCGGTCACTCACTGAGCTATTGGGGCTCGCAAAACAAAAAAATAAATTAAAATAAAATAAATCCCATAGCGCCTTTTATTTCCAAAAGGAAGTATACAAAGGTTTTCTTTATCCCTAAACAAATTTCTCAAGAAAGGTGGATAGCCAGTCTCCATTCTTCAAGACTTTGGTGATGGTGGCTCAAGCTTACAATGGACCAAGAAGTTTCAAGAGAAAGAGGTGTGTGTGTGTGGGGGGGGGTATGACAGAAAACAAGTGCTGCTCTCGTGGCCTTTAAACTCTAACATTTAATATGGCCTGTAACTGAGATACACGATTAAAATCAGAGTTTCAGAATTAAAAAAAAAAAAGGTATGTATGATTTCCAAAGATCTACTAATTTCGGAACCTGCATGAAAGACTAGACATACACTGCTTGAAAAGAAGTCAACGGACACGATAGTGTGAGTAAAAAACAGCCATGACGCACACCTTAATGTATAACCTTCTTTCGCTTAGATGAGTGCAGCAATCCTATGAGGCATACACTCCACAAGCGTACGATAGTGATCAATGAGAATTTTGCATTCATCCTGTAGTGAATGTAGTGTAATGAAGTCCTGGATTGTTGCGGGACAGATGTCTCTTGACCTCACTCAGCGCTGCAGTTCATCCCACAGATGTTCAATAGGGTTGAGATCTGTGGAGACTAGTCAAGTATGTTGACGTTCATGTTCACAAACCACGCTGTTACAGCAGCGGCCTTATGACACAGTGCATTGTCTTGCTGAAAAAAGAAAACGGTCAATTCCATGGAAAATCCACAAAGTAGGAAAGCATTGCGTTCTCCACAATGTTCAGATACTTTTCGGAGTTCAATGTTTGTGGCGACCACAAACATTGTTCGGGTAATGTGGGGCTTACAAATTGCAGTCCTACCATAGAAACCCATGTTGCGACCCTCGGCTCCGAATTTTTTGGTGCAGATTCGTGTTCTAGTCGATACCCGGAACTCTGCATTCAATGTGTTGGCCGACGAATAGCGGTTTTTATATATTATCTTCCGTAGCACCCTACGGTTACGTTCGGTGAGTGTGGTACTGTGAGTGGCGCTTGCATTTGACTCCCAGCGCTTTCATCTCAGTATGGTGTCACTGATTGTTGACCTGGGAGGGCCCAGTTTGTCAACAATTTGCCAAACAGATAGGTCTTCATCATGGCATCCTATCACAACGCCTCTTTCGAACTCCGTCAGACCCCTTCTCGCAGCCATTCCACCCCGGACACATTTGCTGCACTGACTTGATAGCATCATATTCCTCCAAATTATACCGGCTACAAACACGTGACTTGTTACATTGCACGATGCACCTTGCCCATGGGAATGTCCGTTGACTTCCTTCCAAGCCATGTAATTTCTCGCGTCGATTAGAATCGAACCTATAACTGATCTTTCTTCTATCTAGCATTATGATACAATAACATTACCCCAAGGCTAGGCATGAACAACTTCAGCCTAATCGGACTAAAATTAAGGAATAGTTGCATATGAATTCGGCCCTTTAGGACTAAAATGAAGAGAGGAAGATCGGTTCTAACCAAAGCAATCCGTACATGTTACGTAGTTCCTCCGTTTAAAAAAAAAAAAAAAAAAATTAGTAATCATATCTGAAGTGAAGATAAGTGAAAGAAAGTAAAGAAAAAGTGAAGATACCTTACCATGATTGATAATTTCTAAATAATTTGACCAAAAGTGAGCGCGGGGGAAAGATGGAAAAGAATGGAATGTGTTATAAATACTCTAAGGATATATACAACCTACTTAGACAAGTTATTTGTCGATTTTTTTTTTTTTTTTTTTTAAACGCTGAAGTAAGATGAACGGATATCTCATAAAAATATTTTCACCTCTAGTGCAGTGGCTGAATATGAGGGTTAGGCCGAAGCATTTATGGCTATGAAGCCGAGTGTCTTCCTTACATGCTGAAAAATACTTCCAACAAGCTACCCAAGATACTTTACTTGTCAGTACATCCCTGACATTATAGCAATAATTACTTTTTTATAGGTTGTTCGTTAGCTATATGAACATGGTCCCTGAAATTTAACTCTTTATCCTTTATGTGTGTAGGTGGTTTCTTTATAGTCCTAAGTTTTTTTTTTTTTTTTTTCCTATCTGTTAAGTTCTTATTCTAGCACTTTCGGTATTCAGCAAGAGAGTACTCAAGTACATCTCCCGCCTTCCTCCCATACGTTATTTGATAGTCAAAGGGTGACCGAGTGGTTAGCGCTCTCCAACAAACAGGTCGCGGATTCGAATCCCGCTTCGGGCATGAATGTTTGTGATTGTCTTTAGGCGGGAAATGAATTTCATCATCCTGGGCGAGATCATTTCCCCGCTTACTCGAGACCTGAAGTGGCTTGAAAAAGTTCCATGTTTGGTCTCCAGAACAGGGTTTTCGAACTATGTAAAAAAAATAAATAAATAAAAAATGTAAAACTGATAAAAAAAATGTGGGAACAAATATAGTACATTTGTACCATGGGTGGGCACTCATGATACAAGTGTACTATAGATTTACTAATAACCTTTCCTGGATAACATCCACAAAAAACAAATCAGTTCGAAAATCTTGCCTGCCTGGTTGGCCGAGTGGTTAGCGTATCCATTCTCCACTAAAAAGGCTGCGGTTTCGAATCCTGCCGTGGGTATGGATGTTAATCTATATGAAATTATGATCGGAAATAATGCAAAAAGATCTTTTGATCGGATTTGCCTTTCAAATAGTACCGTTCATCGAAGAATCACTGAAATGGCTGAAAATATAAAACGAACATTGTTATCCGATATACGTAAGAGTCGTTATTATGCGTTGCAGGTAGATGAATCCAACATTACAAATTTTGCAAATCTTCTAGTGTTCGTTAGGTACGAAAAAAATCAAAAAATTCATGACGACCTTTTATATTGCCAACCCTTGCCAGAACATACAACAGGAGAAGAAATATTCAACAGTATAAATACCTTTATGCATCAAAACAAGCTTGATTGGAAAAGTTGTGTTGGAATAAGCAGACGGAGCGAAATCTATGGTCCGATCTAAAAAAAAGGGCTTGTTTCAAGGATTCAAGCTATTGCACCAAATGCAAAGTCGACACACTGCTGCATACATAGGGAGGCTTTGGCTACACATTTGATGTCTACAGACTTAAGAAAAGTTCTTGATGAAGCTGTAAAAATCATAACTTATATTAAAGGCCGTCCTCTAAACGCCAGACTTTTCTCTCAACTTTGCAAAGAAATGGGAAGCAACTATACACAACTTCTTTTCCATACCGATGTTTGTTGGCTTTCTCGTGGAAAAGTTCTTACTCGTTTATTTGAACTTCAGAATGAACTACAAGTTTTTCTTGATGAAAAGTTTGAATTGAAAAAGCATTTACATAATTGGAAATGGCTCAGTCAATTAGCATACCTGGCAGATATATTTATTGTATTAAATAGTCTTAATTTATCTTTAGAAGGCAAGGAAATTTCTATATTTCATATCCAAGATAAGGTGAACGCCACGTTGGCAAAAATGAAGTTATGGCAAAAGCGGGTTGGTAATGGAGAATTTGACGCGTTTCCATCGCTTCATGAATTGCTCGCAAGTTCAAATGAACAAATTGATGATGATGTGAAAATTACTATCATGCAGCATTTAAAAACTTAAAAATAAATCTAGAAAAGTATTTCCCTGAATTGGACATTAATATTGAGTGGATTAAACACCCTTTCAATAAAAACAAATTTATGCCAAAGGGTCTATCGTCAATAGAAGAAGAACAATTTATAGAACTAGCTTCTGATGGTTTCCTAAAAAATAAATACAGCGGGAATACGTTATCATCATTTTGGCTACAAATACAGAATGAATTTCCTGAATTAACAGATAAAGCTCTAAGGTTCATTTTTCTATTTCCAAGTTCATATCTGTGCGAAGTTGGATTTTCGGCTCTTGTAGATATTAAGACGAAGAAGAGGAATCGCATTATAGATGTCGAACCGCATCTGAGATTGAAATTAACAACTATAGAGCCAAATTTTGCTGAAATTTTATCTCACCATAAGCAATTTCACTTCTCTCATTGATGATAAATTATTTCAAGTAAGTAAAACTTTATAGTATCTTTATAAAGTTTGTTCTATTAAAAATAAATTATATTTTTTGTTTACATGAACATATAAATTCAAATAAAATAGATATTTAATTTTTTAATATTTTAAATTAATTTATTCATTTTAATTAATTTATTCGTTTTAATTAATTAATTTATTTATTTTTAATTAATTAAGAAGAGGACTCGAGGATGAAGAACTTGGATGTGGTGACAGCCCAAGACAGGAGAATGTGGAGGAGACTCATCATCAACAGTGACCCCACATAAGTGGGAGAAGCTGCAGAAGAAGAAGAAGAAGAAGAAGAAGATTTATTTTTAATTAATTAATTTATTTATTTTTAATTAATTAGGGGGTACTTGGTAATAATGAAAATTTAAGAAGGCGTCCGCGAATATCTGAAGTTTGAGAAAACTTCAGATATCCACTGCAGTAGTGGATGGCTCACAATATGGCTCCTAATGGGTTGTTATCGTCCATATTTATAATTGTGGACAGAGGCAGATCAAGTGGATGTCGGAACTTGCGGCCGATAGGGGCTCCGAGCTATGTGCAAAAATTAAAAGAGATCTATAAGAACAATATAGTTATTGTTCTTATAGTTATTGATGATGAATTGGAACAGTTTCTACTATTTTAAAAAGAAAATAAAGACAAATTCAATACTGTCACACAAATATACCAGGCTGCAAGAGAAATGTCGTCAACTTTTCCAAATGTAGAAATTTTAGTGGCCCTGTAAATGTTACCGTCAGGGGCCCCTGGACTGCTTAATCCGCCCATGACTGTGGATAATATTTTCCTACTTCACAATGGCATCATATCTTGAGTATTAATAATTAACAGTTTATTTATTTCTTCCCTCTCCTCCAATCATTGTTAAACGAGGCTACCCAATTAAGACTTTTTCGAATTGTGATCGCGAAGAGTCAGATTACACATTGAATAATAGCAGTTATGATGAATATGCAGTTTTACAAACAATTAAATACTTAGAAAATGAAGTTTAAGTGATTATAAATTGCTATAAGTACACCTATAATATAAGAGGTGTATATTTCCTCTGGAAGCAATAACAGCAGTATTTTATTCCCAAGAGTGAATGAATCCTACTCACGAAAACTGTTTAATAATACCACGAGTGGGCTATGGATTGGATAATCCAATCCAAAGATCTGCCCTGTGTGACGAGGCCGTATCAAAATAGTGCTAAAATTTCTAAAATCAACTTATAATTTATCACTTTTAATTAAAATGATTAATTAATTACTCATTTTTAATAATTTAATATTTTATACATACTTGTATATGTGTTCAGATATTTATTAAAATTATCAACCCGTGTTGATAATTAGCTTATGAAGTTATTAAAATTACATAACTAAGTCTTATGGTGGTTAACAGACGAGTGTTATAGGATTAACGCTCCCTAAGAAATAGGGAGCTCTTAACATGAGAAAAGTATGTGTTGAAACCAGCTGCCTATCGCAGGCAACATCTGTTGACATTGTTAATAGATGGTGCAGTAATAAAACAACTGTAGAAAATTAAATACAGTAACCCTCGTATAACGCAGTACTTATAGAACGCGGTTTTGACAAAAACACAGTCTACAAATTGTAAAAAAAAAAAAAAAAAAAAATCGTTTTCTGCCAGGAAAGCGCATTGAAAATCATAAGTGTGTTATCTCAAGCTGAGCAATTTATTTTCCGGTGTTACATACATAATTAATATGTAATGCTTTTTTATGTAAAAACAATATTTTTATAGTAATGGCCACAAATTGCATTGAAAGGAAAAAATGAATGTTGAAAAGAAAATTCGTCTCGAAGAAAATTTCTCTCAAAGAAAAAAAAATTAAAATCATGGATCGGTTGAAAAATGGAGAAAAACCAGTTGTTGTAAGGACTTTGAATTTAAATGAATCAAGAATTCAAACAATCAAACCCAATGAACATAAAATCCGAGAAAGTGTTTATTGCTGGGTCAACGGTAAGTGCAAAGCTCGTTGCTCGTGTGCGCAATTTTCTAAGAGAAAAATGAAGAAGAATAAAGAAAGAAATCTCTAATGATTTGGAAAGAAGATGCACTCAAAAGAAAATTCTTTTGGACGGAAATCTTATTAAACAAAAAAAACTCTCAAAGTTTATAAACATTTATAATGCAGACCAGGTGTTTAATGCTGATGAATCAGGGTTATATTGGAAAAATATGCCACGGCGCATCTTTATTTCGAAAAATGAAAGATCAGCTCCTGGATTCCAAGTTTCCAAAGACAGAATTACTCTACTGTTTTGTAGTAATGCATCAGGTGATTACATGATAAAACTAATGTTTATTAATCGATCCTCAAATCCTCGTGCTATGAAAGATTAAAATATGCACTTATTTTTATTTTGCCTAAGACATTTATGCATTAGTACAATGAAGCTTATTTACAATTTGTAGTTTTTATAATTTTATACTATATATTTGTGTCGTAGTTTACATGTTTTCTTAACTTACATGAATTAACTGAATTAAATAAAGAAATATTTTTGTTGGATATGTCATTGTTGTTTATATAATAAAAAAAATTGAAAAAAAACGATTTCGGAACCTAACCCTACTTTTTGTATGTGATCTGAGTCTCGCATAACGCGATTTATATAACGCACCATTTCTATGGAACCTAACATCCGCGTTATACGAGGGTTACCTGTATTTGTTTCAAGGGAAAAAAAAAAAAAAAAAAAAAATATATATATATATATATATATATATATATATATCGCCTGCTTCTATAAGGGAATAAAAGGCGTTAGCTTATTTATACACACTGCTTGGAAAGAAGTTAACGGTCACTCCAATGGGAAAGGTGCTTCGTGCCATGTAACGAGTCACGTGTTATAATTATCTTCAGTATTAGATATACTGTATGTTCAACTAAATTACCATTTTGTAATACTGGAGATGCTAGTAGGAATTTAAAGTTATTATTTTAACTTCGGCTATTGAGAAATTCTCAACAATCTCAGGTTCTTAGGACATATCCTTTTGTTAAGTATAATGTGTTGATATTAGAATAAATAAAAGTACCGTTTAAGACATTTCCGGATCTCAAAAAATAATGTCTTAGGGCTCACATTGTAAGTACGGGTATGGAAAACCTGATATTCCCGAGTAAATTGAACGACTATGATTCTCCCAAGTCAGTGCAACTGTATCAGGTAAAATGGCTGCAAGAAGGGAACCAATGGAGTTTGACGGAGGCAATGTGTTAGGATGCCATGTTGCAGGAATATCTGTTGGGCAAATTGTTGACAAATTGGGCCCTCGCAGGTCAACAGCCAGTGATACCATACCGAGATTTAAGCGCATCGAGTCAACTGCAAGTGCTATCCGCACTAAACAACCAACAACATGCACCAAAAACAGTTCCGGGAATCGATTGGAACAGGAATCTGCACAAAAACATCCAGAAAAGAACCGAGGCTCACAATACGGGTTTCATGGTAAAACAGCAATATGCAAGTCCCACAATACCCAAACCACCATGCAATGTCATCTTCAGTGATGCAAAGACAGTGTACAGTGGGACGTGGAAGCTTGGAAAGCTGTCTTATGGACCGACGAATCAATAAATCTACATCCTCTACTGAACAGGTGGACGGATGCCCGATGAACCTCTCTTACCAGAGTGCATAACTCCCACTAAGAAATTCGAAGGTCGTGGTGTAAATATGATCCTGGTTTGACCTCTCAACTCTGTTTGTGCTACTAAGAACATTGAACTCCAACAGGTATCTGAACATTCTGGACAATGGAATGCTTCCTACTTCGTGGCGTTTCTACGGAACTGACTATTGTCTCTTTCAGCAAGAGTGTGCACCGTGTTATAAGGCTGCTGTTGTAACTGCGTGGTTTGTAGACATGAACGGCATCACACTTGACTGGCCAACACTGAGCCCTAATCTCAACCCTTTTGAACATCTGTTAGATGAACTGGAGCGTCGGGTGAGGACAAAGGACGTCCGAGCGACAACAGTCCAGAACTTCATTACATGCTTACAGGATGAATGGTCCAAAATTCCCATTCATCACCGTACGTTTGTGTAAAGCATGCCCCTAGAATTGCTGCAGTTTTCTCAACTAAAGGAGATGCTATATCTGATTAAGGTGTGCGCCATGAACATCCAGAACTAAGAATATATATATATATATATATATATATAGCATATATACAAATTGGTCGTGTGATCTCAATCGATTTGGTGTTGACGCTCTTCAAGATTAGAGTTGGTGGAGAAAAGAACATGACTGTAGAGAGCGCTCGCTCGGGTTCTTTTGTAGGAGATGTCACATCTGTGTTCCTCAAAACGTAGTGAAATAGATTTATCTGTCTGACCGAAATAAGGTCTACCACAGTTGCACACAACTTTATAAACACCTGGAAAATGTAGCTGGTTGTGTTTTGGTTTTGGTTTTGGGCTGCTCATAAAGGAACGAAGCTTTGGTAGAGTGGTATAGTTGGTTTTTATGTTGAATTTCTTCAAAATTCTAGCACGTTTTGGGGTCAAAGAGCTTATATATGGTAACTGGATGTGGGTGATCGGGTTGAATTCCTCTTCTTGTCGAGGTTGTGACGTTGTCTCAAACGTTTAGTGATGTTACGAGAAGAATATCCATTATTTAAGAAGGTACGTTTCAGGAATACATATATATATATATTTATTTATAAAGCTCTGACCATGGTAGGAGGATAACAGCAATAGCCAAACCTCAGTTATATATATATATATATATATATATATATTTTTTTTTTTTTATTTATTTATTTATTTATTTATTTATTAAAGCTCTGACCATGGTAGGAGGGTAACAGCAATAGCCAAACCTCAGTTAGAACTTCATTGGCTACATTGCCATCCATTACCCTCCAAGGGTATTAATCACCGCATCTCACGGTCGATTAATCACTTCTTCGTCTCTAAAAAGCCTTATCAACTTTACCTATACAAGTTGCAACAATGTGTTTTTATTTTTAATAAGAATCTCTGGAGAAGATATATAGATGAAATTAATTTTTTAACTTGAAGATATTGTATATTAGGGTTACCAAGTAATTTTATAAGCTTAGTTATTTAACTCCTAATCCCAAGTATACAAACAATTAAGTTTGCGCCTGAAACTTAAGGCTCTGTATTACTAAAATCTTGGTATTTAGGGTCTAGCTACTCACTGAGGAGAACTCAAAAAAGGTTGAAACCGGTCTGGGCAGTGACCCCCACCCATAATGTATTGCAGTATACATCTTTTAGTGAGATGTGCTTTACATTAAGGGAAAATACTAAGAATAGAGATCAGAGCTTTATCCACCTTTACAATGAGTTGTCCTGGTCTTTAGACTTGAACTATGTTAATTGTTTGCATACTTGCGATTAGGAGTTAAATAACCAATCTTATAAAATTACTTGGTAACCCTAATATATATATATATATATATATATATTTTTTTTTCCCCGTAATGGTTTGTAATCTTTCTGTTTTCATTTTTCCAACCTGTCCCATTCATTTATGTTTATAATTTTTAATGTTTTTCTATTACTGATTTCTGGTTTAATTCATTCATAATTTCTCCATTTCTTTTGTGATCGAATAGAGTATGCTTTGCTTTTTTTCTCATATATTTCATTTCAGCTGATTTCACTTCCATACAATAGGACTGGTAGGGCTAACGTATTGTATACTTTTAGTCTGGTTTGTTTTTGAACTAGGTTAGGTTTAAATATATAGTTAATAATACCTGTTATTTTTAAATATTTTGCAATTTTTAGGTATATCTTTTTCATTTTCATATGTAATCATACATCTTAGGTAGTTAAATGAATTCATCTGTTCTAAAATCTTGTTACCTCTTACTATTTTAGTTCTTACTGGATCTTGTCTTTAAAAGCCACCGTTTTTTATTTTTGCTGTTGATATTATCATTCCATAATCTTTGGCTATCTTATTTAAATTTAAAATATCTTTCTGTAAGTTATCTTCAGAATTTGTAATTATTATTTGGTCATCAGCAAAAAGGAGAGTGTTTAAGTTTGCAGTAGGAGTAAGTTTAATACCTTGATGGAAAATTTTATTCCATTTTATTATTATTTCATTTAGATAAATATTAAAAGAGTTGCTGAAAGGGGACATCCTTGTCTGACCCCTTGATTTATTTCTCTCGTACATGACAGTTCATAATTTAATCTTATTTGTATTTGGTATTTGGTAGTTGTCTTTCTTTTAAAAGGTTGGTAGAGCCTCTGCTACTAATGGTTCAGCAAGTTTGAGCGCGGTTAGTAGTTTGAAGGAGAACAATCGTTCGATGCTGTTAGCACACTCTCCCTCGATGAGTCTTTGGATTCCCTAGAGGCGTCACATAATAATAATAACATTATCAAATGCTTTTTCAAAGTCAATAAATGTAATATGTGTTTCTAAATTGTATTCTCTTCTTTTCTCAATTATCAATTTTAGGCAAAAGGCCCGGTCTATACATGATCGCCCTTTTCTAAATCCATTTTGTATTTTTAAAATATTTTATTAGTTTATTATTTTAAATTCTGCTATGTATTTTGTAACAGGAATTTAGAATATTTATACCTTTGTTATTTTTAGGGTCATCTCTACTACTGTACCTTTTTTAAAGATAGGGATCACTATTTTGAATAGATTTTATCTAAAAATAATACGAGTCTTTCTTTGAACTTCATTCATGCATACTTATATAATTCTGAAACTAAACTAATCTTCTCCAAGCGACTTTCCATTTCTTGCTTCTTGCAGGCTGATTGCTAATTCTTCTTCTTCTTTAGTTATTTCCTTTTCATTTTCATTAAATGTTTGCCAGTAATCTTTTTTAAAATATTTATTTATCCACAATTCCGAATAGAAATTTAGCGATTCTTCTCATTTCAATTCGATGTTTAATTTTACGCTTTCTTCAGTATCTAACGCTTAAATGTTTCGAAATCTTATATACATTGGATCTTGTTTTACATAAATCGTGTTCTAAATTAGAAACAAATTTGTTTCCCAATTCTTCACGTCTTTTTCTGACTACTTCTCGTTTAGCTGTGGCTCTTATTCTTTTATATTCGTATATATTATGATATGCTTCTTTTTTCATTTTGATTATCTCTTTGATTGTATCGTCCCATATCTTCAGTTTTTTTTCTTTTTATGGAATTTTTTGGTCTTTCCTAAGCTTTCATTTGCTGCTGTATTTAGTATCGTTTTTATATTGAGCCATTCTATTTCTATTTCTTCATTCCGTTTTATTTTATCTAAATATTGGATAATTCTTTGTTCATATAGCCATTGTGTATTTGTGTCATTTAATAATCTAGTATTATAAACAAATGTTTTAAATTTTCTTTCTGTTCTTGTTATTTGTAGACATTTAGGTGGTAATCTTAACTTTATTTTAACGAAGTGGTGACTACTTCCTCATAATAATGCTCATAATAACATCATATTAATTATGTTATTATTAGTCTGATATCTTAATTAAGACGACATTTCTTTGCCATAAAAAGAAATCATGTTATAATTTCTCATAATTCAATATAAACTAAATAACGAACTGGGGATTATAAGTAAATACAGTACTTCTACAATAGTAACAGACCTGGCTGGGTGAGTGCATAGCATGCAGTATCCTGCTCTCTAACGGAAAGACTATGAGTTGAGATCTCACCGTGAGTATGGATGTTTGTGATTGTCTTACTTATTATGTGTGGAATCGAGGCATAATAAGTGATATGAGGCAAATTTGTGATATGAGGCAATTACCATATAACAGCTGTGAGCATCAAATGCAGAAAACAACAAAAGAGTATGACCGTGTTATGCTAAATAAATCTGCTAATGCATTTTATTTCCCCAAGAGAGTAGGCGAAACGTTTAGCCATAACCAACTTTTGCTGGTAAGCAACCAATTTCCACCCATAACCTTCAGAGATTGTTGGATCAAAGCTGTTGCAAACCTGTTTGTTTTATCCTTAGAAGTACGAAATAACAGTCTCGTTTCGATTCCAAAATCGAATAATAAGTTTAAAAAATGTTACTTAAGTATAAAGAGCTAATAAGCTTCATTTCGGCAATGAAAACATTACTTAAATTAAGGGGATATTAAATCCCACATAGTTTTAAAATCGAATAAGAAACTCAAAGATTGGAATCAGAGAGTTTCTTGCCGAATATAGTAAACTATAAAGTATCGGCGATCACTTAGCGTGAGCTAATGCAAGTGACCATAGTACGTAATACAATACCGGACGACTCGTTGCAAAGGTTCCTAGGAAATGTGTTTTTACATTATGGAAAATACCTAAGAATAGCGATCTGAACTTTCCCCTCCTTTGCAACGAGTCGTCCGGTATTGTACTACGTACTAGGGTCACTTGCATTAGCTCACGCTAAGTGATCGCCGATACTTTATAGTTTGCTATATTCGGCAAGAAACTCTCTGATTCCAATCTTTGAGTTTCTTATTCGGTTTTAAAACTATGCGGGATTTAATATCCCCTTAATTTAAGTAATTTAAAAAATGTATCTTTGAATCGTGTTACTGTCTCACTTGGCAATGATTGATTATCTTTTTTAAATGCCACAATAAATTATTTGTGATATTTTGTTTTTATGTTTCTATCCATCAAATTAGCAACTATTTTCTAGCTACACGTTACATATCCTACCCTGGTTATCCACACGCGCAGGTAAAATATTAACTTGCTGCCTTAGTTTTTCCCTACACACTTTTTGAAATCATAGGAAATTAATCAGGTACTAAATTCACAGCATTTTATATAGTTATGCTTGTGTTTTCATGATGCTTTCTCCATTTTTAATAAGTATTCTAAAAACGCTATTTTGTTTTTAAATACATAATGGTAAATTAAACAAATACTATGAAATATCATGATAACGACTTTCACAAATTCCGTTAATACTGGAACAAATTTCTAAAATATATATTCTCTCTTTCTCTCTAATGTCTTTTAATTCTCCAGTAGGAGTAAGCTGAACCATTCTAGCACTGTCAACTTTTAGAAATCTTGATTTGATGTTTTGCTTGTACTATGCAGAAGCATGCTGATGCGTCCACGCAGCGAGATGTGTCTCTCTCCAAATCATCACACTATATCCACCATAAGTGTCCGTTTTACGAATATTACAGGATTAACGCATCCCTAGTTACAGCAAATCAGGACTCGTCTGTAAACAATACCTACTTTCAATGGTCTTGGGTCCAGTTGACATGGAGCCTGACCCATTACAAACATTCTCTTTTGTGGTGTGGGATTATGGGTATGCAGACTGTCTTTGTGAAGCCTTCTACGTACAGCGGATGCAGATACATATCAATGTTCCGGTATGTGAAGCGAAGTCAGAACAGAGCTGATTCAGGGTAGCACTTCAGTTTCTGCGGACACCCACTGATTGTAATCCGTGACCATCCTTCACTGTATTTCCTGGATTCTGTTCATGCCTTTTGGAACTGGTTTCAAATTCAGTGAACCACGGAACTACTAACATGCATCGATCAGGTTACTTTCACTTGACTTTAGGGCACCTAGTCTCACGATGGCTCGCCACATGAATTCATCGTTTAAATGATGTTCTTGCAGCCAGTGGTGAACCCAGGGGGGCAGGGGGCCCTGTCTCCTCAAAGAAAAAGGAAAAGAACACTAGAAAATTTTCCAAAAATCTTTTCTTGATTAAAATTGATTTTTTTAAATTTATGTTGTGTCGTGTCTTCTATTTCTATACTACTTATGAATTAATGATCGTTGCAGATGCACAGTCATAGGTCGTATGTGATGCGTAGTGTGTATTCTCAAATCGTCTACTCAACTTCCCCCCCCCCCAAAAAAAAAGATTAAATCCTGAGTCCGCTACTGCTTGCAGCCATATTCAAGCATTTTGCCACCACGAAATGTTTAATCTCACTAGGGACAAGAAATAGGAAACCACTTCAAAATGTCTGCTTTTATGCGGTGGCTCATTTGCATATACGGCTGACAACGCCACTTATTTGTATATGATAAACACACTCAGCATCGCTTTTTACATACACGTTTAAAGTCTATAATCTGTATTCCATAATCCTGATATCAATTTAGCACTCTCCTTTCCTCTCCTCAATGTATCAGCATCGCTACAGAAACCACGAGACTAGTCCTGCGCTCAGTAATCCAAGTGAGGTAATATTGGTAGCCCAAGTAGTCAGTAGTCCAAGTGGTTAACCTTGTAAAGAGGCAAAATAACTTCCTTATCTTTACATGCCAAGGTTCGTTTCAGCATTCCAATTATCTTCTGAGTTGTATTCTTTGCTATATGACCATTGAAGTACAATTTCCTGTCTACTACGTACATACATACACAGCTCGTGACAAAAAAAAATGATGTTAAAAAATGAATCATGATGTCATTATAGATTAACAAGGTTGAAGAGTTTAAAATAATTTAAGTTAAAACTTTAAAGGGAAACACAGATCTAATCCACGGAATTGAAATATTAAAATAAAAGTAAAGTAAAAATTAAAATAAAAGTTAAAAATAAAAGTCTTAATGATTATAATAAAAGAAACATATATAACATTATAAATTCAGATCTAAATTTGTAATCCAGGTCACAGCTTCAGGAGCCGCTTATAAAAAGTCATTCCAGTCATTCTGATAAGCACGTAAGGAGCTTATCAGAATGATGAGCTTTTAAGTATCAAACATTGCGACTCCATGGTTATACAAATTACTGGTATCCATGATATTGATATACGATTATAGGTTATGAGTAATAATTTATGATTGACCAATATTGAATTATATTTATAGTTTTTATTAAAAACGGGACAAAATTAACATGGTCAGCCTATCTTCACCCCAAGATCATGGTCATGTTTCCCTCTCTAAGCACTACCTCATTGATTCAACCAATGGATCAGAGAGTTCTTGCAGTTTTTAAGGCTTATATCTATGGAGAACCTTTTCGCAAGCTATTCTGCCACTGAAGGAAATGATCAGACTCTCATACAATTCTGGAAAGCATTCGATATTTATCATGCTATTAAAAATATTACTGTGACTTGGGATGAAGTAACCTCTCAATATATGAGTGGCATGGAAAAAGACGTTAAAAAAGGTTTATGCACGATATTGCACGTTTTGAAAAAAAAAATGAAAACCTTTGTAAATTGAGGGAAGAAATGGTGGGCCTAGCAAACAATCTGAATCTTGAAGTGAGTGATGACAACATAGTTCAACTCATAGAAAGTTCCCCTGAAGAGTTGATCAACGAAGAATTGGTCGAACTGGAGGAACAATGAGTTGCAGAAGAGGAAGAACGAGAAAAAAAGAGAGAAAAGAAAAACAAGAAGAGGTAGTTAAACAATTTACAGTGAAGAGGTCTTGCAGAAATGTTCTCTGCAGTTAGGGATGTTCTCAACAGTGGCGACCCGTACATAAGCACTGCGACACTGCAGCATCCCCAAGGAAAAAATGAAAAAATTAATATTTTTTTGTGTTTATAAATAAGAACAATGCTTACAACATTATATAAATGCAGTACAACATGTTAAAGGTTATAGCTTATGTTTTGACATTGATTGAATAGTTAATAATTGGAACTGTTCGATTAACGCTTTGGATTACGAAACAAATGCACTGCGATCTAACGCCGATATTCGTTTGCCCTTGTCATTGCACGTTACGTAATTCCCAACTGTAACTGCTCACGGCAGTGTATTTTTATTATACTCACGCGCCTTATTTCTGTGAGATATGGAACGTTTATTATTGGTGCGTGTGCTGAACTATTTTTTGTAAATCTTATTTTATTTTGTTAAAATAACATATAATTATTTATTTATTATAGATACAAGGCTGAATTATGACGAGTGTCACTGTTAAAAATATGAAAAGAATTATATTTTTTCAATTATCGTTACACGAAACAACGCGATCTGACGCCGATATTCGTTTGCTCTTGTCATTTCTATTGATACGAAACTTTTATTATTGGTTTTGTTCGTGGTGAGGATAAAATATTTTTAATAAAGCAATTTTTATCGTTACTGATTAGAAAAAAAGGTTTTTTTTTTTTTTGGTTTTTTTTTGTATATGCAGCACCCCCACTTAAAATTTTCACCGGCTGTCACTGGTTCTCAAAATGGCTGAAGACATGGACCCAATGTTGAACACTAATTATTAGTAGAAAGGAAAGTACATGAAGCGTTTGCTTGCTATAAACAAATTTATGATGAAAAGAAGAGGAATAAGCAAAGCATGTAGGATATTTTTATTAAAAAAAATAAAATAAATAAAAAAATACACCATTAAAGATGCAGCCTCGTCCTTCACATAGGAAGGGTAATGAAGATATGATTGTAGAGGAAGATTTGGGGTGATTATTCACCTCTTTCATAGTGCCAGTAACGCACAGTATATTTTTATAAGATTTTAAAATTAAAATGACAGTATACTTACGAAGGTGGTCTGAAATGTTCTCGGCCTCGACCATAGATGGCAATACTATGGGCAAGATTTTATTTTCCAAGTTGGTATATCTGTAATAAGCATCCATGTGAAATTGCAATTCATTCTATCAAGTAGTTTTTTTATATACAGCTGTTTGAAGCAAAAGTGTTGTCTGCATCCCTTGAAATGGATAAAATTGAGTATCGTGCGATTAAAAAATTCTTTGTAAAAACAGGTTTAATGCAAAAGAAATTCATTCGAAGTTCATAAAAGTTTATTGGCATTTTCTCCTTCGTTTTCGACAATTAAGAAATGGGGATGCCGAGTTTAAACGTGGCCGTACCATCCTTGAAGATGATCCACGTGAAGGACGTCCAAAAAGTGTAACAACACCAGAAATCATTGATCATGTGCACGATATGGTATTGGATGACGACAAGTCAAAGTGCGTGAAATTGCAGAGACTATAAGCATTTCAAAAGGACCCGTAGGATATATTTTGCATGAAGAATTGAAAATGAAAAAAGCTTTGCGCAATATGGGTGCCGGGATTGCTCAGATCAGATCAAAAACGCACTCGCATAAAAATCTCTGAACAGTGCTTGAAGTGTTTTAACAAGAATAAAACTGATTTTTTGCGTCGATTTATTACTATGGATGATACCTGGATTCACCATTACACACCAGAATCCAAACAGCAGTCAAAACAGTAGACAGAATCCTGTTGTTCAGTGCCAAAGAAAACAAAGTCGGTTCTATCAACAAGAAAGGTCATGCCATCGGTGTTATGGGTTGCTAAAGGCATTTTGTTTATTAATTATCTTGAAAAGGGTAAAACAATAACTGGGAAATATTATTCCAATCTTTTAATCAGACGAGACGAAAAACTTCGTGAGAAAAGACCCGGTTTGCAGAAGAAAAAACCATCTTTCATCAGGACAATGCACCTGTCCACAAAGGTGTTTTGGCAATGGGAAAATTAAGGGATCTGCACCATGGATTGTTGGAACATCCACGCTATTCCCCAGATTTGGTTCCCTCTGACTTCCATCTTTTCCCAAAACTAAAACTCTTCTTCGCAGGTTAGCGTTTTTCTTCGAATCAAGAGATGATTGTAGCTGTAGATGGGTATTTTGAAGATCTTACTGAGAACCACTACAGGGATCGGATAATGGCACTGGTGCATCTCTGGAATAAATGTATTAGTCTTAAGGGAAATTATTGTGAAAAATAAAAGGAATTTTGAAATTATAAATTTGTTTTTTCATTGTTAGGCCGAGAACTTTTCAGGCCATCCTCGTATTACGCTTAAATCCTCCTATAACTCTGTTGGTTTAATGTATCGACTTCAGTCCGACAGACTTACGTCCTGCCGGATGGAACGGAACCCCGACGTAAGTCGAGAGATGACTGTATTATAACGCTAAGCATTTGATCCGTTGCGCCCACAAAAGGGCTCAAAGGTGTATGTATTTTGAAAGCAAACCGGGCTATTAAAGCGAATGTGATGCATTTTACGCGTCGAAAAGCGCCCTCTTCATGAAGCACTAATGCTTCATTGCCATAATGAAGCAGGGCAATGAAGCATTAGTATATTGTGTTTAATTTTAGGAATCACACAAAGCCAGGAAAGAATTAGGGGAGTCTTTAAAGGGAATAAATGCAAATATATAATATCGGTAATACTAATATTTCGTGGATGAGCACCGCACACCTAGGACACCAGGAATATTCGCCCCTAATATTTATGTATGTCATACATAAATATACAATACAAATAAGAATAAAAGGTTATTTTACTTCATATAAAGAAAAAAAAAAAACATTATTACCGATTTAAAAATAGCATTGTGAAAAAGTGAAATGAATGCATTCAGCATTCATTTCACTGTATCTTAAATGAAAGAAACTGATAATGTAAATTGTAAATCAAAATAAACTCTAAATTGAAATTAAAAAAAAAAAAAGAGTTATTATTGACTAAAAAAATAGCAATGTCAAAAAGTATAATGAGTCCATTCAACATTCTCTTCTGAAGAAAAAGAAACTGTAAATATAATTTGCGAATTAAAAAGAACTGCAGATTGAAATATAAATGTAAATGATAAATTCAGAAAAAAAAATTATGTATATTTATATAAAATTATTCCACAACCAATATCGTTAATATGAAATACACCTCTCTCTTAACACATTAAACGAATCATTGTAAATATGTATGTGAAAAAAAAATGTAAAATATATTGTTATTATGATTATTTATGCATACTTAAATAAGATATTAACATTCTGTAATGAATATTTTATGAACAAAAATGTAATAGTAATGCTTCAATAGTATATTTGTAAGTATTCTGTATATGTGAAGAGGATAATAAAGTTTGTCAAAATTATTATTATTATTATTAAGAAGGCCTGTGGAAGTGATGCTTTCGTCCTCTGCTCTAAGCAGCCCGAAGATATAATTAACTTGAAGTCTAGTCGCAGACTGGAGTAACTTTTTCTGAGCCTTTCTGCGACCGGTTCCGAGTTAGTTGATCTCTGATACAGGCTGCCGGCTTTTGTTTCCCCTGAAACTCGGGTTTCTTGTCTCATATTATTATTATTTTATTCACATAATTGATACACAGTCAAAACAAGATATCATATAAATAAAAATTTGACTGCTGATTCAGAATAATTCAGATTCTACCCAAGAATCTAAGAATAGTCCGTCAGGTAGCGTCGTAAAATATGAACTGTTCCAAGTAATGCTGTTTTTTGTAGGTCATATGTGTCAATGAGTCACTTCATTGATTTTTAATTGCAGTAAATAGTTGGACAGCTTCTTTGAAGTTGCACCAAGTGCACCCATAACTACTGGGATGACGTAAGCCACAGTCGGCCAACTTCGATTGCCAGATCTCGATATTTAGTAATTTTTTCCAGTTCTTTGTTGTGAATGTTGTTATCACTGAATACTGCAATATCGATAATTCAAGCCTGTCGATGTTCAATAATTGTGATGTCAGGTTCCAAATGCTGATCAGTTTGTATTCGAAAGTCCCAGAGAATTTTTGCTGTTTCGTTTTCCAATACAGTCTCTATTTTATGCTGCCACCAGTTATCAGAAGTAGGAAAGCCATATTTCTTGCATACATGCCAATGAGCTATATTGGTCACTTGATCATGGCGGTATTTATAGTCAGTTTGGGCTATTTTGCTGCAGGTTAGATGTTCTACAGTCTCATCTTTCTGATCGTGTAATCAGAATTTGCTGTTATTATTGATGTTGACAATTTTTGCTTTGATTGCATTAGTTTGCAATGCCTGTTCTTGAGCTGCTAGAATAAATCCTTCTGTTTCAGTTTCAATGTATCCATGTTGAAGCCACTGCCATGTCTTGTTCACTTCAATTTTGGCCTCAGTATCTCGAAGAAATTGGCCATGCAAAGGTTTATTTTTCCATCCCACATATCGGATATTTTGTTGTTCCTTTTTGTAATCGGATTTGTTTCCTGTTGCTTTTAGAAGGCCCTCTTGTGTAATTGCTTGAAGCATTGTCTCAGAGCTATTCTCGATGTAATTTCTTAAACCAATTTCTTCTTCTTCCGTAATCTGTCTCACTTGCAGCAGACCCCGTCCACCTATTCTCCTCGGTAGATACAACCGGTCAACATCACTTCGTGGATGTCATGCATGATGCATAGTCATTAGTTTTCTAGTTTTGCAATGTAGTTTGTGCAGGTCTTCCTTTGTCCAATTTATTATGCCAGCTGTGTATCGGATCACTAGTATAGCCCAAGAATTCATTGCTCTAATTGTGTTTGATCCATTTAGCTTTGTTTGCAGAATATTTCTAACTCTTTTAATGTATTCTGATGCTGCCTGTTGTTTAACTGTCGAGTGGAGAATGTCATTGGCTTCTAATATTACTAGGTATTTATAGTGTTCGACCAGTATAGGAACATAACCACGAAACCCACCATCTATTATATTCCTCAGATAAGCTCTGCAAAGCTTCGTGGAAGAAATCAGAAATGCCTCCCAAACTATTATTATATTAGTTATTCACTAAAAAAAAAAATCTGTATAATCATCACTGTTAATATAAGAACATGCGTTGTAAATGCACAATACAGAGGCAAAGAGTGTTATTAAAATTCTTAACAGAAATCCAATGTAGAAAAATTTTGTAAACTTATACTCAAGATAACTATTGAATATATATGTGTAAATATTTTAGCAATGAACAAAATATTATTTATTAAAAAAAATTATTATTATTAAAAATATATTATTAACTCTCAAGTATCTGTTATTTACTATTATAATGAATTATAATTTATAATATATTATAAATGTGAATAACAGATACTTGTGATACGTGTATATATAAATATTATTGTATCTATGTATGTAAGTTATCTGAGACAAAAAATATTATTATTATAGAAAAAAATAGATAAATAAATAAATAATTTATTACATTGAAAAAAAAATTAAAATTATAAAATTGTCAAGTCTCATTGTTCATTGATGCTGCTGTCGATTTTTTATTTTATTTATTTATTTTAATTATTATTGTGAAAAGTGAAATGAATGCATATAGCATGTTAATAATAATAATAATGATAATAATAATGAAGTAATTGTCAATGTGAATTGCGAATACAAATGAATTGTAAAATTAAAATGTAAATGACAAAAAAAAATTATTATTATGCTAAAGGGATTTAACCTTCGGTCAGGACACAAACCAAGAGGAACTAGCAGACTCATTCAACCATGCTTTCACAAACAACATCACACAACTCAAAAAAGACAAACTACCAACGATCAACAAAAAACTACTGACACAAAGTCAACAACAAACAATATATTTTCCACCCATAACAAAACAGGAACTGAAAGAAGCAATTCTACAACTAAAACCAAAGACCACTCCAGGAATAGACAAAATAAGATTCACAGACCTTATAACACACTTTGAACAAATAAATCCAATACTTTTGAAACTCGTGAACATAACACACAGGCATTATTCCACAGCAACTAAAAGCTGCAGTAATTATGCCAATATACAAACACGGCAAAAGAAACGATACTCAGAACTACAGACCAATAGCTACACTACCAGTCATCTCAAAAATTCTAGAAAAAATAACACACACCAGACTACAGAACTATTTACAGAAGTACAACATCATCTCACAAAACCAATATGGCTTTCAGAAAACAAAAAGCACCATTACTTTATTAGAAGACATCGCCGACACAATAAAAAGAGCTCTCGACAAAAACAAGTACGCCGTCCTTATACTGCTGGACCTAACCAAAGCATTTAATACACTTGAACATGACATACTACTCACCAAACATATAGAATACCTACGCACCAAACTCCGGATCATCGCAGCAAAACCCTTACAAGTTAAAGACATTATTCCACACAACATAAAAAAAAAATCCTATATCATGGTATCTGCGAATCCCTACTCAGATACGGAATAACAGTCTATGCAAATACATCAAACAGCCACCTAACAAAATTAGAAACACTACACAGGAAAATCGTGTCAACAGTGATCTGGACACCTTACACGCAACAACTAATATCCGACAAGCACATGGCGATACACAGAATTCTGAGCATTAAAAACCTGAAACACTACATGACATTAACAAGGAATTACTTCAACATCACCTATCGAAACAACAGAGACACATATCGTATAACACGACCTACAACAACTCTCTACATCCCACACCCTTCAACAACTTATACGGTTCTTTTGTGAGATCACATCAGATACCCACGCAACTCAACAACCTACCAAGAAAGTTAAAGCACGCAGATAACTGCAGAACATTAAAAAACGAACTTTGGAAAATATACCAACAAAGTTAAGAAACCATTAACACTAATATACACATCACAAATCACTAGCATCCAATGCCTACATCCCATACATAAACAGTAGCAACAACACAAATAGTGAAGGCTAAATCCCACTCTCTTCATAAAAGCTAACCCAAGCCTCGAAGTAGGTGGGATTAACTTGCCTCACTCATCTACAAGTAATCCTTATAAGCAAAGGCAGAAATTTGTATGTATAATCACTCTTTCTCAAACTTTAAAAAATAAAAAAAAATAAATAAAAAATTATACAAAAAATTCTGTTTAATCTTCATTTTTAATATTAGAAAAACATGTGTTGTAAATACGTAATATAAAGGCAAAAAAGTATTATTAAAAATTTTAATTGCAATCCAATCTAGGAATTGCAGCACTTAGTGCTGAACTCCGTAAAATTATAAGGTGCAATGTCACACAAGATGTTCATTGTATGTATTTTAGCAATAAAAAAAATTATTATTATTAGAATACAAAAAACGGAAAAATTTGTATGAAATTCAATGTAAAAATATATATGTAATATGTAAATATATGTAAATATGTAAATGCTCTGTAAGATGATAAATAAAATATTATTATAGAAAAATGTTATTATTACAGAACCAAATATGTAAATGCTCTGTAAGATGATAAATAAAATGTTATTATTACAGAACCAACAACAATGTAATGTAAAGTTAAAATGGGTATCCACTTCATGTAGGTGGATATACATCCATGTAAGTAGATGGAACTCTACAGCTCTAACTAACTTTTGGCTACAAATGGGAAGTTAGTGCAATTGGGACCAGAGATAGTGTATGGCAAACTGTCGCTATCAGCTATCTCGCATGTTTTTAACCATAATGGGAATAGTATTGTCTGAAACATTGTAGGTAGAAGAAATCAACCTACAATCCTCAGATTGTAGGTTGATTTCTTGTGAGTGCCGAGTTATAATCCGATTTTTTAGAAGGGGTTACATTTCAGCATCAAAAATCAACTAACTCCAAAACAGGCTTTAAATAATCATAAAAAGAGTTCTTCCTATCGTTGAATTTTCTTTTTTTCTGGAGATTTAATGATATGAAAAAATCATTATTACAGTGCTATATAGGCATGATCTTATTCTAGAAAATAATAACAGGAAAAGGTATACTGTATTACTTTTCTTTAAAAGTAACATAAATTTTCGGTATCTTTTTTAGGCTTTTGCAGACCACTGACTAAATTCATCCAACAAGCTTCATGCTTCACCTTCAGGGTCATTTGCTCATAAAGCCCTTTATGAGCAGGCAAACTGCCTGAATAAACACTTAATTAACCAATGATATGAACCATTTCAACATATATGAATGTAATTTTGAAAAGACAATGAAAATTTTCCACTACTTATATGACGTAATTGACAATAACTCGAATTAGGAATTTCCTCCTGTTGCAAGATAATCAACCATGCAACTCATACTACGGTATTTCAGAAACTGATATATAGTTTTAGGGTTATGAACCACCACCATGTGTCAGTCGTACTCTGCTTTCACGGATACCAATTAATACCATTGATAAACTTGGTAGTGCTGGCTTTAGGGGTTCGGCGCCCCGATGCAAATTTAAGTTGAGCAGCCTTACTTTTTTTAAAATGCAGTTAAAATTTAAAGATTAAAACTCAAAACATTATATATTAACAACACAACAAATATCGCAAAACATAAAAAAATGCAAGTAGACTAGAATTAGATAAATAAATAACGATAAATAAAATTAGATACACAAGTTACTGATTATTGATTATGACTATTGTAACTAGAGATGTACAAGCTAGAAAAATTGCAGAATGATAAGGATAATTTAATTTTCAATGGAAAAAGCAATGTATGAAAAAAAATTAAATGACTTAAAAGTTTACTTTCCTTGATTTCATGGGAGCAAATTCATCAAACTTTACTTGTTTCTAATTTCTTGCAGATAAAACCTTCTATTACGATCGTTGACAGTCCAACCAGACTTTCCAGTGAAATACTAATCTTAGATATGTTTCAATTAGTTTCAGTCTTGAAAATGATAGTTCGTCACTCGCTACTGTAACTGGAAGCGTCAAATATATTCGAAGCAAAATTGTTAAATTAATAAAGGCGCTATCTATTATTTGCATATATATATTGCAATATTTTCAGTGGGTCTAAGCTGTAACTATCCTGTATGATATCCTTTAGAATTTGTATTTCATTACATAAACTGGTGGCACAAATATCCTTTTCATCCCCATCAGAATGCAACTTAGAAATCATTATAGTTTTTTAACGTGTCTTCATCCATATTAGAAGTTTTCTTGAAACTGGATAAAAACTGAAATATATTAAAAGTGACTTGTCAAGAGATTAAACCTTTCAGCCCAAAGAATTAATAGTAGTATCCACAATTCGAAAAAAAAAAAGGAATCTTTAAATTTAGATTATGGACGAACTTGTGCTTCATCCTGACATTCATAACAGAAGAATCTTTTCTTCCGTCTGCGTAATATACTGCTTTTGAACTCAGGAAATTTCTAAATCTAATGGTAGCTCTTTTGCAGATTCAAGTATAACATTAAAATTTTCATCCGATCTAAATTCTTCAGTAATTAGTGATAGACATCAGCCAGCTATCTCTGATTGGCTATAGGAGGAAATTGAACTGCCCACTCAGCCTACAAAAAGCTAGATAGGATTTAAAAGCCTCGCCTACTCCCTATAAGGAAATAAAAGCGTTAGCTTATTATTATTATTTATTCACATAATTGCTACATAGTAAAAACAAGATTTTATTATTATTATTATTATTATTATTATTATTATTATTATTATTATTATTATTATTATTATTATTATTATTATTATTATTATTATTTTAACAGTGTCTCCATAGAGTCAAAAGACTCATCGCGGGAGACCCGACATTGACACACTAACCATTATTTACACAATACTTGTCATACCTCTCCTTACATTCATTCACAGTTGAAGCATTCACAACCAGTTCTGGCAAAGCATTCCACCCATTTACAACCCTCCAAGTAAAAAATCTAGTCCTAACACCCTTGTTAACCACACACTTACACAATCTCCAGGGATGGCCCCTCGTTCTCTCACATCCTGCATTGGTCTTAAGAATATCATCAGTATCAATCCTGTAAAATCCCTTTAACAATTTAAATACCTCTATCATATCTCCTCTCCTATGTCTATCAGCTAGATTTTGGAGCCCACAGATCATCAATCTATCCTCATAGGGAACATCCCACAGACCTGCAACAATCTTTGTAACCCACCTATGAATCCTCTCTACCACTTCCGCATCACCAAGAAATCCTGGCGACCAGATCTGTGCACAATAGTCCAAATGCGGCCTTATTAATGCCTTATAGAGTGGAACAATAACTTCCCTATCCCTGCTTGTTAGTGTGTTCCTCAACAACCATGTAATTTGATGTGATGTTTTGGCAATCTTAGCAATATGCCCTTTAAACTTAAGTTCTCTCTCCACAATAACTCCCAAGTCTCTTGTCTCATCAACGTCCTGCAGTTCAGTTGCATTAATATAGTAAACAGCATGCGATGCCATCCTCCCGAAGTGCATCACCTTACACTTAGCCACGTTGAACTGACAGCCATTTACCTCAGTCCATAGCGTCAGCCTATTTAAGTCATCCTGTAAAATATCCACATCATTTGAATTGATTATCGCTCTTCCTAATTTTGCATCATCAGCAAACAAGTGGATATTTCCATTCAAAGTATTTCCAATATCATTGATGTACAAATTAAACAATAGAGGACCAAGAACTGAGCCCTGAGGTACACCACTAGTCACTTGCTTTTTCCTGGAACAGCTCCTCCGTAAACCACTCTTTGATATCTGTCCGCCAGCCATCCTTTAATCCAAATCACCATCTTCGGATCCAAACCCATTTGCTCTAATTTATGTAAGAGAGTTCCATGTGGAATCCTGTCAAAAGCCTTTGCAAAGTCAAGCAGTATCACTGAGTAAGGATTTCCTTTATCCAACTCCACTGTTACTTTATTATAGAACGTAAGCAAATTACTCAGGCAAGACCTGCCCTTCACAAAACCATGTTGCCCTTTATAAAGTATCATATTGCTGTCCACCCAGTCCTGAATTCTAATTTTAACTAATTTCTCCAAAATCTTAACCACCACTCCAGATATATTGATTGGTCTATAATTTGCAACATCAGTCTTATGTTGTGCAATGGAACTATTTTCCCCCTCTTTCCATTCTATTGGCACTTTACCAGAACTGAGGCTTAAATTAAACATCCTGGTTAGAGGAGTTGCTAATTCTCTTGCACATTCTCGTAACACATGGGCCAATATGCCATCTAACCCAATGGCAGTGTTAGCATTAAGGTTCTTTAATATATTAAGCACCTCAATTTCATCTATCTCTATGCTCTCATCAGTCAATGGCATATCTGACACTGCACTATCACTACGAAGATGGTACACTTTTGCGAAATGATCACTAAGCAACTCAACTATTTGATTAGCTTCGTTAATTTCCTTACCATCAACACTTTTTAAAGTAATCTTTCCATGGATATTCTTCCTTTTACTAGCCACATAGCGAAAGAACTCTTTAGGGTTTCTTTTAGATTCATCAGCTAGCTTCCTCTCATAATTAGCTTTGGCTTTCCTTACCATACAGGTTACTCTCTTTGCCTGTACCTTATATTGCTCATTGGAACGCTCATCACCTTTTTCTTTGTCTTCCACAACCTTTTCTTTATCTGCAACTCTTGTTTAATAGTATTAGTCATCCATTTTACTCCTACTTGATTTCTCCTTCTGACTCTGGGAATACAGTCTGATACAGCTTTCTTCAAATACTCCTTGAGAATCTCCCAAGCACCATCAACATCTCTCCCCTTGAATTTCTCATGCCATAATACAGCTGAAAGCTGAGTTCTCAGCTTGCCATAATCACCAGCCTTGTAATTCCACATATACCCATTCTTAATAGAATATTCAGTACTTCTTTCAATCTCCCAGGTCAAGACCACATGATCGCTTTCCCCAAGTGGAGACGTAACTAAATTACTTATTGATTTGTTCTCCGATGTTATGACCAGATCTAACACTCTAGAATCTCTTGTCCCTTCCATCACATGCTGTCTAAGGTAATTATCTCTTAACAATTGTATAAACTCCATTTCCTTTGTTCCTTGTGACCATTCCTCCCCCCAATCTATGTCCCAAAAGTTAAAATCCCCTATAATAATTACTTGACCTTTACTCATCGTGCTAATTTGCCAATACATGCTATCTACATTCTCCCTTATTCCCCTTGGATTATAGCAACAACCAATTACATATTTCGCCTTGTTAATCTCTATCTCACACCAAACAGCCTCTAATGAACTGCCCTCTACATACCTGTCACAGTGAGGTACTTCTATCTTTTTTGGCTTTAATGTTTCGTTTATCATTAATAAAATCCCTCCCCCATTCTGTCATCTCTGTCCTGCCTGAAAATACTGTACCCCTTACATTCAATCCCAATAACTATATCATTCTTGGTTAACCAAGTTTCGCTAATTCCTATAATTTTTGGCCATGTTGTACTAAGTAATGACAAAAATTCTTCACACTTATTCCTAATACTTCGAGCATTGGTATACATAAACTGCAATACTCCCTTCCTCCCATTTAAAACAACAATTTGTCTGGTGATACAGAACAATTCAGATTCTACCCAAGAATCTAAGAATAGTCTGTCAGGTATCGTCGTAAAATATGAACTGTTCCAAGATGGGGTGACTTCGTTGTGTTTAATTGCTGTAAATAGTCGGATAGCGTCTTTGAAGTTGCATCAAGTGCACCCATAAATATTGGGGTAACTTTGGCGTGTTTAACAGCCGGCCAACTTCAATTCCAGATCTCGATATTTAGTATTTTTTTCCAGTTCTTTGTTGTTAATGTTGTTATCACTGGGTACTGCGATATCAATAGTCCAAATGTTCGAAAATTGAGATGTCAGGTCTATTGTGTTCCAAATGCCGATTAGTTTGTATTCGAAAGACCCAAAGAATTTTTGCTGTTTGGTTTTCCAATACTGACCCTATTTTATGCTGCCACCAATTATCAGATATAGGAAAGCCATATTTTTTGCATACATGCCAATGAATTTTTTTGGCCACTAGATCATGGCGGTATTTATAGTCAGTTTGAGTAATCTTGCTGCTGGCACTGATTAAATGTAGACTAGCTCATCTTTCTGATCGCATAATTATCATCTTTCTGATCGCATAATTATTGATGTTCAAAATTTTTGCTTTCATTCAATTAGTTTGTAATGCCTGTGTTTGAGCTGCTAGAAAAAAATCCTTCTGTTTCTTTTTTAATATGTCCATATTATAGCCATTTCCACGTCTCGTTCACATCAATTTTATCCTCATTATCTGTAAGAAATTGGCCATGCACAAGTTTATATTTCCAGCGAACATTTCGGTTATTTCGCTGAGCCTTTTTGTAATCGCATTTGTGTTCTGTTGCTTTCAGAAAACCCTCTTGTTTAACTTGAAGCATTTGCTCAGAGATATTGTCGATGTAACTTTTTAAGCTAATTACTTCTCCTACAGTCTGTCTCACTTGCAGCTGACCCCCCCCTCCACCTATTCTCCTTGGTAGGTACAACCGGTCAATATCACTTCGTGGATGTAAAGCATGATGCATAATCATTAGTTTATCGCTTGTCTTAATTTTTAGTTTTTGTTTGCAGCATATTTCTAACTGTTTTGGTGTATTCTGCGACTGCCTTTTGTTTAATCTGCTATGGAATCATGGAAAACAACATTAATAGTGAATAATGAACGATTTGGAGATATCAGCATTAAACGTGGAATTTTCCAAGGTGATTCCTTGTCATTATTGATGTTCAAAATTTTTGCTTTTATTGCATTAGTTTGTAATACCTGTTCTTGAGCTGCTAGAAAAAATCCTTCTGTTTCTTTTTTTAATATGTCCATATTGGAATTTTTATTTCAATACCATATTTTTAAGCTAATTACTTCTTCTCCTACAGTCTGTCTCACTTGCAGCTGACCCCCATCCACCTATTCTCCTTGGTAGGTACAACCGGTCAATATCACTTCGTGGATGTAAATCATGATGCATAGTCATTAGTTTTTAGCTTGTCTTAGTTTTTAATTTTTGTTTGCAGCATATTTCTAACTGGTGTATTCTGCGACTGCCTTTTCTTTAACCTTCGAGTGGACAATGCCACTGCTTCTAATATTACTAGGTATTTATAGTGTTCGTCAGCTGAAATTGCTTTAACATATTTCTCTCGATCAAAATTAAAATTGCTAGTGTCATTAATTTTTCCTTGTTTAATTGATAAAATAACGCATTGTTTTTAAAACCAAATTCCATTTTGATGTCCTGACGGAAAATACGAACTGTGTTCAGTAAACAGTCTATTTGCTGGGCCGATTTTCCAAATAACTTCAAGTCATCCATGTACAATAGATGGGAATTTTTAATATTCCATTTAGGAATTTCATATCCAAGTTTTCTTTTATTCAGAATCGTAGATAAAGGTATCAAAGAAATGTTGAAGAGCAATGGTGACAAAGAATCACCTTGGAAAATTCCACGTTTAATGCTGATATCTCCAAATCGTTCATTATTCACTATTAATGTTGTTTTCCATGATTTCATAGCAGTAGCCAGAAACGAACATGTTTTTGCTAATTCCAAATATTTTTAGTGATTTTGGGATCCAGGAGTGTGGGAAGGAATCGAATGCTTTCTTGTCTATCCATGCCATGTTTACATTAGTTTTTCGTCTTTTTTGAGTTTCTGATAATCATTTTATTAATAAGGATCTGGTATTTTGTTCCTCTAGATTTTTGAAAATTGTCTTTTTGTTCAATCGGATAAATCTGATAAGTAGTGGTATATGGAATTTGCTATGATTGCAGTCAACAGCTTAAGCACCCTTATCCTTATATTTTCATGAAAAGAAACGTGCTCCCAGATATTACCTTTTTGCTGATTATGATGGTTTTACTCACAGCATTTGCTTCTGAGAGGTGCTGTTTTATGGATTATTATTATTATTATTATTATTATTATTATTATTATTATTATTATTATTATTATTACTATTATTATTAATATTATTATTATTACAACACAACCATGAAACCACCATCCTCTGTCATCTATCATCTTCCTCAGATAAGCTCTGCTAAGCTTCGAGGAAGAAAATTACTAACTTGCAAGTATCTGTTATACACACTTGTAATGCGTTATAAATATTATATACATATAATTACTACAACAACTATGTATGCAATTCATCTGAGACATAAAAAAAAAAAAAAAAAAAATTCTGTAAAATCCTTATTGTAAATACTGTAAATATTATTATTGTATGTAACTTATACTGAGACATAATAAAATGTAAAAAAAAAAAAAAAATTATTATTATTATTATTGAATTGTGTGTGTATGCTGCATTACTGCATTGTATCGTGAATTGTGTGCACATTGGTGCCAATCCATATTTCGCTGGTTTAAAAAAATGTATATTCATATTTATAAAATGTACTCTGCATTTTGTATATCGAATTTCGCACTGTACAGAAAAGATAATATGTTTTTCATTGTGTGTGTGCAGATACTCTGTGTGATAGTAAACCTTATCATTTTCATTGTAAAAACAAAAACAAATAAGTCGTTTATAAAAAAAAAAAAAAAAAATTATTATTATTATTATTATTATATTCTAAATTCAAAAATTCTGTATAAACCTTATTGTAAATATTGTAAATATTATTATTGTATGTAATTTATACTGAGACATAATAAAATGTTTAAAAAAAAAAATTATTATTATAAATTCTTCAGTAAAGTCGATTGCATTATGTAACGCGTCTATAGATCCACTTAAATTTGTGTTAGAATTATCAAAAAAAAAAAAAAAATCAACTAACGCCTTTTATTCCCTAATAGGGAGTTAGAATTATTTATTTATTTATTACGTGACACCTCCAGGGAGTCCAATGACTCATCGTGGGAGGAACCCTCTCCACAACTCTTCGTTTCCACCACTCAGTTCACCAACTACCATCATCATATACACCACTGCTATCTACTGACCACTAGTATTTTCACAGAAGATCACAAACATCCATGTCCACAGCAGGTTTTGAACCGCAGCCTTTTGGTTAGAGAGCGGATTTGCTAACCGCTTCGCTAACCAGGCCATTTTAACCACTACATTGATCCTGCACAAAATTCATAGAAGATTATAAGTGAAAACGGAAATACATAATCTTTAATTTTCAAAGCTAATGTTTTTGTTTCATATTTTGTATTATTGTCGTCAATTTGAATATTATCATAAATTTCCACAAAAGAATCTAAAACTTCTCCAATATTATTATTATTACTACGGGCTACTCCAGGGAGTCCTTAGACTCATCGAGAGAGGCCCTAAACATCATGTCCACACAACTGTTCAACATTGTCAGAGTATCTATCATACCTTGCCTTGAACTCGCTCACTGTCATATCACCCACAACAGACTCTGGCAGCTTATTCCACTCATTTACCACTCTAAAAGTAAAGAACCCAGCTCTAACACCCCTGCTAACCACGCTCTTTCCCAGCTTCCATGGGTGTCCCCTAGTTCTCCCACCACCAGTCCTGATCTCAAAAATATCCTCTATATTAATCCCATAGAATCCTTTTAGCAATTTGAATGTCTCAATCATATCTCCCCTTTTCCGCCTATCAACTAGTTTCTGCAACCCACAAATCTTCAACCTGCTCTCATATGGTTCATTCCACAGACCTGCTATTATCTTAGTCACTCGCCTCTGGATCCTCTCCACCTCCTCCCCATCAAGAAGGAACTGAGGTGACCAAATCTGGGCACAGTAGTCGAGATGAGGTCTTATCAGGGCTCGGTACAGAGGTACTATAACTTGCTTGTCTCTGCTCGTCAAGGTATTTTTCAACAACCAAGTGAGTTGATGAGCTGATTTAGCTACTTTCGCAATGTGCCCCCTAAACTTCATCTCTCTATCCACCAACACTCCCAAGTCCCTGGCCTCATCAATATCTTGGAGTACAGTTCCACCAATGTGGAATACTGCTGCTAATCTTTTCACTCCGAAATGCATAACCTTACATTTTGTCACATTAAATTGACATCCATTCTCCTTAGTCCAGAACTCCAATCTATCTAAGTCATCTTGCAAGACTTTGACATCTTCTGCATTCACTATCGCCCTACCCAACTTTGCATCATCAGCGAACAGATGAACTGTCCCACTTAGACCGTTCCCTATATCGTTAATGAACAGATTAAACAGCAGTGGTCCAAGAACAGAACCCGGCACACCACTAGTCACAGGCCGTCTTTTGGACTCTACTCCTGAATAAACTACTCTTTGATATCTCTCCATCAACCACCCAGCTATCCATCTCACCAACCCAATATCCATTCCCATATGTTGTAGTTTACGGATTAGAATTCCATGTGGTATCCTGTCAAACGCCTTTGCCAGGTCCAGCAGTATCACTGTAAACTCATTTCCCTTATCCAGTTCAGCCGTCACCTTGTTATAAAACTTGAGAAAGTTACTGAGGCATGATCTACCCTTCACAAAGCCATGCTGTCCTCTGTACAGTATCTCATTTTCATCAATCCATTCCTGTGTTTTTCCCTTGACTACTTTCTCCAAGACCTTGACAACGACTCCTGATATGCTGATCGGTCGGTAATTTGCAACCATAGTCTTGGATCCTCCTTTATGCAGTGAAACTATTTTCCCCTCTTTCCACGCCTTCGGGACTAAGCCAGACCCGAGACTCAGATTAAACAACATGGTCAAGGGCACTGATAATTCCTTAGCCGCTTCATGCAAGACCCGTGCCGGTATACCATCCAATCCCACAGATGTATTCACATTAAGGTTCTGTAATAGACTATTCACCTCCACTTCCTTCATCACAATTCCCGTATAAACTAATGGTTCCTTCATTTTTTCAATGTCACCACCTGGATGATATACTCGAATGAAGAGTTCCCATTTAGTATCAGATAAAATTTTAAGTGCAATTTTTTGTGTACTTTTTTACAGTACATCCCATCGTTTAGTCAAAGCATTAAAGAATTTTTTTGTATAGTGTTAAAAACGTCACTGTTTCAGTATTAACTTGAGCAGCATCAGCGATCACCGAATGTAATGGGTGTATTGCGCACGGGACAAAGAGTGATCGATGGTTAATATTCGATAAGTCCCTTTGAACGCCGCTGTGTTTTTCTCTCATATTCGCTCCGTTATTGTGTCCTTGTCTCCTCAAATTTTTAATGTCTAAATTTAAATCTTTTAATTTATCTAAGAGGTACATGGATAAAATTTCCGACATTTTGAAAAATTTAGCTAGGTGTCCTTTCTATTTCTCGTTTTCAAGTTCTTTTACCCCTTTTTTATTCGCAGTTTCGGATAATTTTTTTCGTCTCCGTTAAACCTAAATTTCTCCTGAAGTAAAAAAAAAATCTATTGAACAAAAATTTCGGTAAGACATAAAAAATGCAAATAAATACTCAAAAAAATGCATTAACTTTCCACTGATTTGTAAAGGCTTAGGTTAAATTTTGAATCTATTTACCTCAGTGTTAATTAACTACACGTTCACTGTGTGTTTAGCAATCAACAGTTCGATGATTTATTTACAAATAACGCGTATGATCTGTTCCACAAAATAATGGAGTAGGCCTCTTACTCCTTTTGGAGTAAGAGGCCTTCTCCATTACATGATGTTTTGTTAGAAATTTTTCTACAGTCTGGTATCCATAATAACTCGCTTTTTTTTAAAGCAATTATTTACTTTTTCCCCTCCTTAATATTTAGTTTTACTTCTCCAGGAGGGAAAAAGTAACAGGATGACTAGACTGCAGCTGTAATTTAGATTTTGACCTAGTCATCATCTATCTCCACTATCCCCTTCCACCTTTCTTTGTCCAGTGCAGAGTGTTGCAGTTTTTGCACATCCATTCCACACCAGTCCTTTATGTCGTCTATCTATTCTCTGTGTGATCTACCTCTTCTGTTTACACCATTCATAATACCAAATATGAATGTCTTTATCTTTCAGTTCTCACTCATTCTGCAGATGTGTCTAAATAATTACAGCTTCCGCTTTACAATCTTCTATATTACATTCTCCTTTCGTTGCATCTTCCGATAGCGCTTTTCATTTTTGATTTTATCTACCCATCCTATTCTTAGAATCTTCCTGTAACAAGTTTTTTCAAATGCCAAAATTCTTTTTCTTGATTCGTTATTTATTACCTACATTTCAGATCCATGCAGTACACTGCTATAGATGGATGTTTCCAGCACTCTTGGTTTTGTTTGCATGCTGATCATTTTACTTTTCCAGATGTTATCCATGGCCTTCAGATTTGTTCTTCCCTTTGCAATCATATGTCATGAGCCTTCGTACCTCAGTCGGTATAGACGAAGCCCATTGGTCGGAAAGATCTGGATTCGATTCTCCTTGACGTGAGGAAACTTCATCGTCTCTTTCAACTAAAGGTGAGTTAGCTGGTATCATACAGAGATAAGGTTTTTTCAGGCATGTGTAGCTCAGTGGAAGTGGTGCTTGTTCCTCGAAGTTAGACATAGGTTCAAGTCTAATCGCCAAATGGAGGAACTTTTTCTAAGTCTATCTTCGACCGGTTCCCTAGTTAATCGATCTCTGGCATGGGAAAGCGGTTTCTTTCCCAGAAACTCGGGATTTTCGTCCCGTAAACTCAAGAAATTCAACCGTAGTACCCACATAATTTCAGATTAACATATCCTGTTAGGGTTAGGTACCAAGTGATGACAGCACTTGTTTGCTGGTCTCTTCACCAGAGGCCGCGTATAATTAGTTACATGGGCAAGCTATCTCTGATTGGCTACTGGTGGAGATTGATCTGCCCATTCAGTCTCCAAAAGCTATATAGGGTATAACGGCCTCGGCTACTCCCCATAAGGGAATAAAAAGGCATTAGCTTATTTATTTATTTTTTTATCATATGCCATTTTACTTTCCAAATATGTGAATTGTTCTACATTTTCTATATGAATTGTATCTTTATCCACTTGTATCTTTTTTTTCATGTTCTTCTCATCAAATACCATTGTCTTTATTTTTTCCAAGTTTATAACAAGTCCAAATCTCTTTCCTTCCTCATTTAATAGTTTCAATGTCTTTAGTAGTTCTCTTTCATCTTTTTCCATAATCGCAATGTCATCTGCAAATCCCAGATTGTTAATTCTCATCCCATATGCTGATATTCCTTTTACATCTCCCTTCATTTCATCCCCTGCTCTTTCTAAATGTGCGATGAAAATGCTTGGCGATATTGGTTCCCCCTGTCTAGTACCTCTGCTTGTTCTATACCATTTCCCCAAATCATCACCTATTCTAACTGCTGCAACTGCATTCTTGTAAACATCTCTTACTATAGCTATTAGTTTTCTATCAATTCCATTGGATTCTAGCACTGCTAATGTCACTTTCTGGTCGATATTGTCAAATACTTTCTGAAAATCGACAAAGCAGGATTATATGCTTCCCCTTCCCCCCTAGCTTTCTCTGCTATTAACTGCATTGTCAAAATTTGTTGAATTGTGCTTCTATCTTTCCTAAATCCTGATTGCATGTCTGCAAAGTTTTCGAATTGTGTTCTCAATCTTTCTGTCAATATCATCATCTTACCAAGTATTTACTTTTTCCCTCGTTAATATTTAGTTTTACTTCTCTACGAGAGAAAAAGTAATAGGAAAAGTCTGGATCGAGGCTGTGATTTAGATTTTGATCTGGTAGCGAGAGTTTAATTGCGTGTTGTAAGAATTCTGAATAGATCAATGGTTCTACGAATTTATGGTAAGTTTACTTCAATTTGAGAAAAAAAAAAAAAATAAGTTCATCATTAGAATCGCATTAATAATGTATTAGACTCCATTTCATAAATCGAAAACTTTGTTTCTGTTGTACATAACAGATCAACCGATTATATTTTTATTCAAGAACAGCTCTTGTTTCTGCCATTTGCAAATTTTGAAACCGCTTTGTGTTGAACTGAAGGCTCTGTCTTGCTAAGATGGTCAATCTCTATACAGAATTTCTTATAATATTTGAAGGTTAATAAAAGTGGCTTAAAGTGGAATTTAGAACAGGAATATTATTACTATTATTATTATTATTACATGACATCTTTCCAGAGCTTGAGGACCTATATTTGATTTTGTTGATTTTCTGGTATGGTCTTTTCGTATACCTTTAAAACAACGGTTTTAAAAGTTGTGAAGGAAATGGATTTATAGTGTTATGTATATAAAATTTGCACATCGAAATACGTTTACCAATGAATATAGCATTCGATTAATGGACATTTTAATATGTGACAGGGTTTTGTGGTATGTTGATTCAGATACAATGTGTCGTCAACAGACAACTATCATTTGAACTCGATTTTTTATTTATTTTATTTTTTTGAAGCGAGTAGAAATTATGTGAATGCTCGAAAGTTTGAAAGCTTTACTTTTCAACAAATGGCAGTACTGAATAAGAGCCTGAATTTGAAAGATAATTCATCTGAATAGCAACTTTGTAATTGCTTGCAATTTAAATTTATGGATTTATTATTGTGAAGAGTACTGATATGGAAAAAAAAATGTTATAAAATTGGCCTGTTATACAGAGTATGTGCATCACTGTTAATAATTGCGTGTGTGTGTGTATGTATATATGGCGACATTGCTAAAAACAGTTCAGTGAAGGTTAATTGTAAATAACAAAGAATTTATGTAAATAATATATATAAAAATTGGCATGTTGTTATACAGTCCACTGAGGAATGTGCATCACTGTTAATGATTGCATGTGTGTTGCATGTTGTAAGAATTCCAAATAGATCAATGGTTCTATGAATTTGTGGTAAGTTTACTTTAATTTGAGACACGAAAATAAGTTCATCATTAGAATCGCATTGATAATGTATTAGACTTCATTTCATAAATGGAAAACTTTGTTCGTGTTGTACATAACAGATTAACCGATTATACTTTATTCAAGAACGGCTCGTTTTTGCCATTTGCAAATTTTGAAACCGCTTTGTGTTGAAGTGAAGGCACTGTATCTCTAGGAGAAGTATCATCCAAAGTAAAAGATAATGTCAACGTTTATTTTTCAATTTGATATGTGTGTGTGTGTATATATTGTTATTTACAGTTAACTCTCATTGAACTGTTTTTAGCAATGTCACTATTTTTAAGTAATGTAATGGAAAGCAATGTAATTTGAATGATTATGCAGTTAATTAGACAAGTAAATCTGACTAGACAATCTGTTCAACAGATTGTCTATTAAATGTTGGTCGATTGGTAGAGCCTCTGCTACTAATGGTTTACAAAACGTTGAGCAAGTTTAGCGCGGTTAGTAGTTGGAAGGAGATCAATTGTTCGATGCTGTTGGCACACTCTCTCTCAATGAGTCTTTGGACTCCCTGGAGGTGTCACATAATAATAATAAATGTAATTAATCTATACATTGCAGGCATAGACTTCTGTGGCTAATTGGTTCAAAAGATATATTTCGCTGATTACACCACATTTTTTATTATTCAGTTATACAAAATACTGAAATAATAGTTCCCGACAAGTTTCGTAAATTGTAGGATTTACATCTTTAGGGGGTAAATAGTATAACTTAAAGTTTAAACAAAAGAATTAATAAATACAAATCATAATTGTCTGGCTATTCATAAACTCAAATAACAGAAGTAACAGAATGCAGATATAAAACGTTATTGACGTTGAACAAAACTGGACGATGTCACATGTTCTTGTTCTCGTTCATACAGTCCGAGCTCAGATTGAGGTAGATTTTTTATTAGCGCTGACCACACTTGATGGAGAATCAAACCTTGATTTTTATTGCATTGGGTTGGGTTTTTTAGCATATTAGCAGCTTCTTTAAATTTTCTTATATAACTGTTGTTTTCTATGTATGACATTGTTGTTTTTTGCCAGAGTACATCATGTCCAGTGGAAGTGGTATGGAAAGCAAGACCTGTTTTTTGTTCTCTTTTGTATTGTACGTCTTTTTGGTGTTCAGCCATGTGTATTTCTCCAGATCTTCCTGTCTGTCCTACGTAGCAAATCCCGCAAGAGCAATGGATTTTGTAGCCTCCTGGTTTTTTAAGAGGATGATGATGACTTGTTGGGAACTATTATTTCAGTATTTTGTATAACTGAATAATAAAAAATGTGGTGTAATCACCGAAATATATCTTTTAATCTATACATATCAAAACCTGCTTCGGCATCCAGGAAATTTGAGGTATACTAGTTCAGGCATTTTTTTAAATCTGTGATCGACTATGTATACTACAAAAATTCAGATTCATCCTAAATGCTGCTTCCATATTGGAGGTTGTTTATCTACAAATTCTAAAATGCCTTTGATTTGCTTCAATAGAGCAATTTGGCTAATTGTGATCATCCATCCTTATTTGACTTGCCACATTGTTGTGGACTCCATTCTGTCCTTTCTAAATTTTCCATGCATTATTTTATCTATTCAACCAGCTGTTATGGATTGAGATACAGTATAATTTTTAACACTAAGTGGTTTCATTCACATAAGGAAGCATTAACAGATTAATTTGCAACAAATGTGTTAAGTGACTAGATGACTAATGCATTATCGGTTTGTTTTATTTCTTTGGTAAGAGAAATCATCAGATTTCTTTAAGAAAATACGTCAGATTACACATCGATTACACCTAATCCATGGACCTTGCACAAGAGACAAAAATATTTACAAATTTTCTATGGTAAGCATAGATCCAAGTAAACAGTGTAGTCTCATGTTTATTATTATTGTTACGTGACACCTCCAAGGAGTCCAAAAACTCATCAAGGGAGGACACCTACTCTACAGTGAATGTATCATCTACTGCCCACCACCACCAGTATTTTCACAGACAATCACAAACATCCATGGCAAGATTCGAACCTACAGCCTTTTGGCTGGAAAGTGGATATGCTAACCCCTCAGCCAACCAAGCCAGCATGTTATTGTTCATTGAATTATAATTCTGCTGAATTGCAGTGAATGCATCATCTACTGCCCACCACCACTAGTATTTTCATAGACAATCACAAACATCCATGGCAAGATTCGAACCTACAGCCTTTTGGCTGGAAAGCGGATATGCTAACCCCCTCAGCCAACCAGGGCCAGCATGTTACTGTGCATTGAATCATAATTCTGCTGAAAGACATTAACAATTAATCATGACACAGTGGGATTTGAACCCAGTTTTCACTCTCCTGGTTGAAGAGACGAGATGCTATCCAGTCAGCCAACAAGGCAGTTAGCTGGATCTGGAAGTAAGGAGCAGGGTTTATTGGCCAAAGTACTGAGAATATTTTTTCACATGAAATAAAGGAAAACATGAATGGGAACTGAAAACCATCATCCATTAAAAAGAAAACCCTACATTATTAATAACTAGTTTTACTGTGGATTTTCTCTGTACACTCGCCAACAATAGGATTTCTCAAAGACTTAGCCATGACTAAGCTCTTCTCTTTCTGAAAAGAGCTTTATTCTTGACTGAAAGTATTAAACAGCAGGTTATGATCTGTTAGTATTTCATCACACCATGTTCTCGCTTATTCATTCTTGGTCTTATCATTATAAGTTTTATACCATTTATAACTCTGCATGGTTAGCCTAGTTGCTATGCACTTCACAACCATATGCCTGGGGAAGGAGTGTCCTAGGTTTGATCCCCCTCGACAATGTGAGGAGCTTAAGGATCCTTCTTAGCCATAGGCTAAGAAATCTCGGGCATGGACAGCTGGGTTTTTCTCCCCAGTTTACTTGGGGTTTTTCATCCTACAAACCAGCCCTGTGAACACAGGGCCAGCAAACCTGCCACCAAAGACAATCCATAGGATATAGTACTCAATCCCTCATTAGGAGGACTCAACCAGTCCTTAGGGGTGGTCAAGGAATGAGGGGGAGGGAACCCCACATGAATAAAAAAAAAAAAAAAGCCATTTATATCTTCGACGAGAGATGCAGTGTGTTGTCAGTCAGAAATTATGTATTTTCTGTATGAATGTATTGCACAATTTTTTTTTAATATGTTTAAATTTCGTAAATTAAATTATGAAGTATGTAGATAGCAGCTTTCTTATTTGCCTCCCCTTTTTTTTAAATGAAATTTTGTGCACATGTGCATAACTCTTTTAGGAATAGCTTACTTGTGCATGTAAATATTGGTACGTGGAAGATATCAGATGAAACACTCATCATAAAATGATTTATAATGTTCTTTTGTATGTAATTAGATTGTTTTCTTTTTTTTTTTTCCAGTAAAGAAAAAACCAACTTATATTGAGATATTTGGATTATCTTGAGCGAGTTCACCAATCGGTTAAGCAGGTGTTAGCAAACCATTCACGCATTGAAAGTGATAAGTGTCATACTGTTAAACTGCAATGCAGATTATCGATAAGTGTAGTTCTGTTTACATTTAATCACTAGCAGTTTTTCAAGTAGTTAAATATATATATATATTCAATGACAGATTGAATTAAAGAGGCAACCAGAAGTTAGTTTGGTAAGTTCGAAGCTGAACTGTATACTCATAAATAGCGGCTGCTTGTGTGTTTTAAAATGAGGAATGATGGTTGCCAGAAAAGAAAATGATAGAAAAGTCATTGGGCAGAACCAGAAGAGTGAAAGTTTCATTGAATAATGCAGAGGAGGACAGTCACTGCCATTTTGTGCATAGCATTGAGCATTTTTAGTAATGCACCATTTCATATGTAAGAGCATTGTTGTAAAGTTTAGACAAATTTTTGATTTGCATATCATACATCTAAGAAAATGACATTGAGTTTTTCTTGTAAGCCAAGGAAGCTATGCACGTGAAAAGTTAGTGGTGTAAGTCATCTGTAAAGAGGTCTGATTGTGCTTGGAGATCCAGTATAAAAAGTAGGGGAAATGAAGTGAGATCTGAAAAAAATGGAGAAAATGAAATAAGACTGTTTTGGTAGTATTGCATTTACAAAGTTTTCTTAACCTTTTTGAATGACAAGGAGATCAGTGCTTAAGATATTGTTTATATATTAATCCCAACGAGAGGTCAAAAGCCCTATTAATTGCTGTGTATGTGGGATGCAGATGAGGACTGAGGCAGTTTTTTTTTTTTTTTTTTTTTTTTTTTAAATGACCTGCAGGTTGTAGTTGTTTGGGTATACTTCACAAGGAAGGCTCTTCCAGAGACAGTGGTAGACAGAATAAAAAAGGAAGAATAGAAGCAGGTGTGATGTGCTCGCAGTTGCACAGTAAAGCGATGCTGAGCAGCTGCTGCTCTTATATTAACAGGCACAACAGAAAGTGGAGGAATGATGGTTGCCAATTCACTGGAGCAGTGCTGAAACACTGAGCATGTGAAATAAAGGGCTAGAATGAATCCATAAGAGAGGGATCATCTATGAGCCTAATTACTCGCTTCTGGGTGGCGTTAAGATTTGGGGTGCACCACCCCCAAACACGGGAGAATTATTCTAAACATGGATGGATTTGGGATTTGTATATGGTTAAGTTATTTGTAAAATAGGCTCTTGAATGAAAAAGGATGCCAAATTTCTTGGATGCTAAAGAGGCTATTGATGTATGATATGTTTATACCAGGAAAGACTGGAAGTAAATGTTAGTCCAAAAAATGAGATCTGATCTTGTCTGGTGATTTGTGTATTACTGAAGGTAACGGTAGGTAAGCTTTTGATCTCTCTTTTGCACGAGAAAAGGCAAGACTGTTTTTGGTGGTATTGAACATGACAAGGTTGTCCTTACCCCATTGTAGGATGGTGTATAGTTCACTGTTATTATTATGTGACACCTTCAAGGAATCCAAAGACTCATCGAGGGAGAAAACCCACTCAATCTGCCAACTACAGCGAACTGCAACTACCATCATCATCTACACCAGTGCCATATACTGTCCACCACTACTAGTATTTTCACAGACAATCACAAACACCCATGGTGTAATTTGAACCAGCTGCCTTTTGCCTGAGAGTAGATATGCTAACCACTTGGCCAACCAGGCCGACACACTAATTGTAAATAATCTTGTAGCCTTGGATGTCAGAGTACTATATGGTCCGTCAAATGAGTAGGATGAGTGTAGAGTACTATTGTCTGCTAAGCTGTAGATGGCATTTAGTGGTTACCTCATTTATCTTGTGAGTAACTCATTTATCTACAAAAGAAAGAGTAGGTGATAAGGCAGAGTCTTTAGGCACTCTGGCATTGATGAAAAGCTCTTCTAGCTTCATGAAGTTATGGTTATTATATCCATGACTTAAGTTATGCAATGGACTGTAGCAAATGCATACATTGTGTTAACACATTTCCAAGACAACAAAAAAATGACTAAATATAGATGCACGCAACTGCCTACCTTGTGTCTTGAATACATACTATTTTGTATTTAATTTTTTTAAATACATACATAATGATTTTCCATAGAATCAGAGAAAATATAATATTAAAATTTCATTATTAAAAAAGGCCATACCTTAGCAATCTTGAAGTTTATTTAATGAACATAGATTTTATATAGTCTTCTAGTAGCATGTCTATGTCATATATATTCTGTATTATTTCTATTAAAGAATCTCTTCCTTTTCCCCTATCTCTTATTAGCTCAGCAGAAATTTCATCACATCCTGTCATTTTATGATTAGGTACTTCTCTTATTGCACTTACTGTTTCTTCTTGAAGTATACCTCTATTATTTGAGTTAACACTGATCATACAAGAGAAAGAGTAGGTGATAGGAAACAAAATAAAACATTATACAGTTTTGTTAGATATTCTTTCCATCTTTGTATCTTGTCTTTTGGATTTATAATAATCTTATCTTTTAACTGTTGACTTGTTATTTTCTTTTATTATTGTGATAAAGTTGATTGGAAGTGAATTCTAACATTTCAGGTCTGTTTTCTTCTGAATTTATATATGATTTTTTTTAAGCCAGTAAAAACAGTTGGTGATATCTTTGCATTTGCTTCATTTTCAGAATTATACATACAAATATCCTTTGCATGTTTTTATGCATAGCAGTTTTATATAGAGAAGGTTCATTTAGTGTATTTGGGTGATTATATCTCAAAGGTTATATGAATTATTTGGTTTAACTGCAATTTTTTGGACCCAACAGAAGGAGAAAAAGACTTGATAAATTAGTCCATATCATTTGTAGCATAGACTTAGTCCATTTCAAATACATTGGGTTAGGAGCTGCTATGAGACATAAATAAGATAATGAAGAAAACTGGAAAAGTAACACAAGCTTTTTTTTGTGTGTGTGTGTGTGTGTGTTAGGGAAGAATATTTATAGCATCGCCTTCCTCATTGCTAGCAGGCAGTATTAAGTAACTTCAAAATTAAGTAGATAAATGTCATAAATGATAAAGGGTAGATTTAAAAATAATTAAATATTAAAAAATATTACCTGATATAGCATGATTGGTTTATGCAATTAATGTTTTAATTCTGTCACAGCCAAGGAGGATTATTATAGGACAGTTGTTCTCTTGGCGTGTGTCAGTTATAATGGATTTCCATATATTTTAGCATGTCAGTAAGAGGCCAGTAATTAAGTAGCTGGAATTAGATGTTATTGAGACTTACATGAAAAATCATGGGATGTCCATCTTCAATGACATAGTTGTATCATATACTGTAATCATATATATTGTATCATACCATTACTTAACTCATTCAATCTCACCAGCATCTCAGTTGATACATCACATTCAAAACCTTATTTCTCGCCTGCTTCTTTCTTCTTCTACTTCCAGGGATGGCCTCTTGTTCCCCTCCTTTTATTATTATAAGAGGCCTCCAGGTATTCAGTAACTGACAACAAGGGAGGTGCCACATATCACCCACACTATCTGTCATGCCTTTATTTGAATTCATTCACACACCATGTACCCACCACCACCACCAAAGACAATCCATTCCAATCATGTACCATTCTATGAGAGAAAAATTTAGCTTTCACTCCATTTGTGATTGTATTCATTCTCAACTTCCATTAATACCCTCTTGTCCTCTCTCCATTCTCCATAAAATGAAAAATTTCATCTATTGGTATCCTTATAAGATCTTCTCAGAAGTTTGTAAGTCTCAGTCATGTCACCTCTCTTTCTCCTGTTTTCTAGTGTCTGCAGTTCATGGGGCTGGCTTGGTTGGCCGAGTGGTTAGCATATCCAGCCAAAAGGCTTTGGGTTCGAATCCTGCCGTTGGCATGGATGTTTGTGATTGTCTGTAAAAATACTAGTGGTGGTGGGTGCCATTGGTGTAGTTGTAGTTCATTGTAGTTGGTGGATTAAGAGGTGGAGAGTTGTAGAGTGAGTACCCCCTCTCGCTGAGTCTTTGGATTCCCTGGAGGTGTCACGTAATAATAATAATTTGTATTCTGCAGTCCTGATATCCTCTCTAACACTCCTTTGCACTCCATCCACTGTATCAGCATCACTACAGAAACCAGACCTGTGCACAGTAGAGCAATTGAGGTTGTATCAATACCTTGTAAAGAGACAAAATGACTTCCTTATCTTACATGTCAAGGTTCGTTTCAGCCTTGTAATTATCATCTAAGTTGTATTTTCAATCTTTGCCTTAGAAGTCATTCATCGTTTAAGAGGACATCCTGTTTTCTTTTTCCTAATGGCTATATGACCATTGCTTTGACCAATCTTTGCTATATGACCCTTAAACTTCCTGTCTACTAAAACTCCAAGATTCCTAGCCTGATCAGTTTTGTCTAGCATAATTCAATATCATATGACATTGCATATCTCATTACTGCATAGTGCATAACTTTACATTTGTTAACATTGAACTGACATCAAATTTCACATGCTCACAGTACCAGCCTATTCAGATCATTCTGCAAGTACATGTCAGTCATGTTCCTGATTACCCTGCCTATTTTTGCATCAGCAAACAGCAGTATGTCTCCTGTCAAATCCTTCTGAATATTACTAAATATTGAATAACAGTGGACCAAGGAGTGATCCCACTGCTTACCATAAATCTTATACTTGCATCTCTCATATACCACTTTTTTTTTTTTTTTGATATGTCATGCTAATATTTTATAATCCAGTCCTAAAAATCGAGACAAAAGAGGAAGAATTCTTCATAACATATTAATAATGTGGAATCACTTGCACATTAAATGTCGTTATTTGTGAAATTTTTGGCTAAGTTTCATTGTTGTTGATGTTATGTTCCATCGAGTCATTTTTTGACTTCTGGTGATTCCATGAACATACACTCTCCGTTCAGATCTGGCCCTGGCCATATCTTTCAGAATTTCCAAGCGCATTCCAGTTGCTTCTTTAACTCCATCCACCCTTCTAATTCTTGGTCTTCCTCTTCTCCTGCTTCCATCAACTTTAGCAACCATCATCATCTTCTCCAGACTATCATTTGCTCGCATAATATGTCCGAAGTATGACAATTTTTGCTTGATGATCATGGCTTCGAGGGAGCAATCTGGCTTTATTCTGTCTATCACTGATTTATTAGTTTGCTTTTGCAGTCCCTGGTATTCTTAGTAAGCATCTCCAAACCCATAATTCAAATGCATCTATCTTCCTTCTTTCACTCTTTCTCAGGATCCAACTTTCACATCCATACAGTACCACAGGGAATACCATTGCTTTCACAATTCTGATTTTTGTTGCGAGGTTAATATCTTTATCTTTAAAGATCTTGCTTAAATTTGTAATTGCTTTCTTTCCGAGTAATTTTCATAGCCATTGTCAATACAATTATTGGAAAACACAAAAAAAGAGAACACCAATTCAACACCAATGTCACTTACTTAATCCCTGAGGTCTCTCATAGTAATGCAAGGAGGGAAGAAACAAGAGGCCATCCTTGGAAGTAGAATGAAGAAGTGAAGAAGCAGATGAGAAATAAGGTTTTGCACGAGATGCACTGAGATGGTGGTGATATTGGAGACTGAATTCATTTCTGTTGAATTATAATAAATTTAGTTTAATCCTTTATCCAAGTGTGTGCAAACAAAGTTTGTGCCTGAAAGTATCTTCAGGCGCAAACTCCTCTGGGCAACGCCTTGCAAAGGTGGAGCAACCTACCAACATTCCTGTCTCAGTATCTCCCATAATGCAAAACACATCTCCTTGCGGATATGTATAATGTTATGCATTAAGGGAAGGGCCACTACCCAGACTAGTTTCGACCTTTATTGAGGTGTCTTCAGTGAGAGCAAGGTCATCTCCTATAGGAGCTGCCAAATGGTGTGCCACCTTTTTATTAAATGACTCTGGATTTAGAGAAAGATGTTGAAAGTTTGTTGTTGAATTGTTCTCTTTTTTGTGTTTTTCCTATAATATGATGATTTTATAATCCAATCCCATATTCTCCAATTTATGCAACAGTCTTCCATGTTGTATCCAAAGTCCAAATGTGTTATAGTGCACCATTCAACTTGTCTAACTCAGTGGTAACATTATTATAAAATGTGAGCAAGTTGCTTAAACATGACTTTCCCTTAGTAAACCTGTTCTGATTATTGCAAAGTATAGATTCTCTGTCAACCCATTTCTGTATCCATGCTCATAACTACTTTTCCAGAATCTACACTACCACTCCAGATATACTGATAGGTGGATAGGCCCCATCAGTGAAGTAGCTACCACTTGATGTGTTTGTCTTTGCACCACTCTTGTACAATGGAATTATACATTCTTTCTACTCCTGTGGAATCCTTCCTGCTATGAGGCTCAAATTATATAGACTGGCAAAAGGAACAGCTAGTTTGACTGAACACTTTTAGCATTCATGCTGTTATCCCTTTAGCCCCTATTGCCAAATTCTTATTCAGTTTGTGCATCAGCTTTAGCACCTCTTCTTCATACACCTGAGTTTCTTCATTCAGTGAAGAGGTAGCAGTGAGTTCAGTGTTGCATATACCAGGTTGATAGCATTTTAGCAAAATGGGCACCATTAGTTAAGCAATCTCTTCTGTATCAATCACATCTATCATCTACATACAGTAGAGTTATTCCTTCATACTCATTTTTTCTTTTACTTGCAATACAGTAGAATCCTTTTGGGTTGTCTTTAACTTGCAGAGCCAGTTTCATTTCCTGCTCAGGCTTAGTTTTCCATATAGTACAATAGTTGTAACTCTTATAATTTTCATAATTGACACCATCCTTATGCTTGTAGTATTCCTTCCACATCTTTTTTTTAAGAATCTCTTGCTTAATAAGATTGCATGTCCATTTCACTCCCACCGTAATTATTCCTTGAACTCTAGGGATATATTTTGATATTGCATCATTTAAGCTGTAATATAAATGATACCATGAAACAGATCATAGCATACTGCTCATTTGGTATTAATTTCATACTCCGTAGTTCAGCATGTAACCTTTTCTGAATGGATCATCATTCATAAATTTAGCCACTTCCCAAGTCAGTGTGGTATGATCACTGTCATCCACCAGAGAGACAACAGTTCCATCTTTAACTTAAATCTCCTCTGACTGTAATCAAATCTAACATTCTTTGGTCTCAAGTTCCTTGTTACATGCAACTTGAAGTCGTTTCACAATGGCTCAATAAATTTGGTTTTGTTCTTCTCACACGATTTCACCACTACTCAATCAGTATTTGAATGATTAAATTCTCCCATGATGATTACTTGTTCATTTTGTTCGACTCCAACTCATATCAGATGGTTTCAAACTCACTGCCACATGGAAAATTGTTACTAGTACCTCAGTCAGAATTATCTGAACATTGATTGGGTAGTGATTCTTGTGAGACGATTGAAACTGAATTTATTGAGCTATTGTGAGACATCATTCTCAACCAGTGTGTGACAGAAGGAACTTGAGACAGTGTTAGATCTGATAGTGTCAGAAGGGAGTTTTAGTTAACCTCTAGTTGGTGGTTGCTGATTTATATCCTGACTGGAACTCATATCATTCAACATCATTAGCAACACACACCCTACATTTTCAGATGAATAATGTATGAGTACTTTGAATAAGATATGATATGTCCTCAGTGTTGATCCAGTAAATAATGCAAAATTTTAAATGTCTCAATCATATCATTCCTTTGTCATGTAACCTGACTGCAGATTACATGCCCTTAGTTCATCCCCATAACTAGCATTCTACAATGCTAAGATTTTTGTTATCTGCTTCTATATTTTTCCAAAGTTATGTCCTCATCACCAAATTCCTGATATGTATCCTCATAGAATGGAGAAGCTGTTTTAGTATTGTATGGGGTAGTAGGTGTAATAATGCCACCTGTACTGTACTATACTTCAGTCCAGCATTGTTCATGTCCCACTTTTGTGCTGTAGAATATCTGTTATTTAGCAATATCAAATTATCTTACATATTATTATTATTATTATTATTTCATTTTTAGTGATGGTTGAATTTGAATAAAAAGGAAAGGATAACTTAATTTTATAATTTTATTTTACATGTAAACATTTCTTAAATGTATAATGAAAATGCATTATTTCTTGTATTCAGAAATTTTTTACTAATCTTTTATATAAGAGAGTTTACTGGTGTAAACTGCTTAATTATGATATTTATTTGTAAAAAGGACTCACCTGTTAGTAATTTTAATAAAGTTAATAATTTTTTTTCTGTAACTTAAAAAAAATTTTGAGAGAAGAATATATTGACCTTTCTGATGATGATTTCAAGCCTTTAAAGAACTAGTCTTGTTTACAACAAGTGCTTTGTTTTGCTTTCTTCTCACCACCATGTTACTTGTTGCTCCAAATAGTAGTGCACTTGCAGGAAGTTGATATGAGCTTGAGAGAATAATAGAACAGCTGTTGCATTGATTAGAACAGAGATGATCTTCTGAAAAGTTGGAAGTTTGGAAGAGAAACATAGTTTAACACTTTGAGTCCTAGGCCTTCTGTAAGTATATATACATATCAATGTATATTTACATCGATAGGACTCAAAGTGTTAAAGGAATTCTTACATCAAAAAGGTGGAAAAGAGCATTATGAGGGAAACAAACAGTTATTCCAAAATTAATATACGAGTTTCTTTCAAAGGAAGCTAAGTTGTAGTTAGATAAAAGTGATATATAGTTACTCTGGAAGTAACAGTTACTTTTGATTTGTTATGCAACAAACATATTCTAGTTAAAGTTCACATGAAAAATATTTTCATGTGAACTGAAAATAATAAACTTTTTGTGTTCAGTGATGAGGAAGAAGTTTCCACAAAGAAAAAGGGAACTTTAAAGTTATCTTTGTATTTCAAGGAAATGGAAAATGAACTTATATTGGAGAGAAGATATGACAGAAGAAATATGTTCTTTCTTTAAGACAAGTTTGCTTTCAAAGTAAAACAGGTGTGAGCTAATTAGATTTCTATGGTTAGAGTGGAAGAAACTGTATTCTCATCAAATCCTGTGATCTTGAAGAGAAGAGACAAGAAATCTTGTGTGGTATTTATGTTCTTTTAGTCTGATAGTAAGCATTGTGGGCTCTTTAGGAGATACATTTTCATGCAAATTTGTATATAATGCTTGTGAAACAAACATTTTTCATGCACTGTTGTAAATTTAGTGTAAATTTATTATTGTATATATTAGTTGAATTTATTATAACAAAATATTAGTGTAAATTTATGCTAATATTAATTGTTTGTAAATAAAGATATTTTTGAATTTGCTTTGTCTCACTCAATCTCTTAATCTGTGATATTAACAAAAAATAATGAACTCACTCAAGCATACTATGCTGTATTATAATAACAACCAGAGGGACATGACAATACCTTGCTGCTGCATTATGATAATTTTTCTCTGTGTTGTGAAAAGATGTGCATGATTAGGGTTGCACCTCCTTGTCACCAGACATCAGATTATCAGTCTTCCAATATACATCTGATCACTTTCCTCCAGTGGGGCAGATTTGTCATGTACAGTATGGCACAAAAAAAAAAAAATGCTGAATTCGGTACTCTTTGTGTGTGTGTGCGTGCGCGCGCACGCGTGCACACACACACTGTACACTGGAGGAAAGTGGTCAGATATATGTTAGTGGAGATAGAGATGTTGCAATGACTTCTATCCTCAGCAGTCATTAATATCCGATGGAAATCATTGGCTTGAATTCTGCAAAATTGAAAATTTCATAACTTGAAGTAATTCCTTGTAAATGTTTGCCATTGTGCTTGTCTTGTGACATCTGTCCACAATGCAACAATGTAAATTACTGACTTAACATTATAATTCTTGATACGTATATTTGCCTTGGGTATCATTTACTGAATACTTATCCTCAGTTACTAACATAACTTCAGACAGTTGCTTTGTCGCCTCTTGCAAGCTACAATTGCATCCTATTTTTGTTGGCTGCATTATGGATGTATTATGTCAGTGGTGGTGAACCTTTTTATGTTCACGTGCCAAAAATTTACAAATCGAGTTGCTGATGTGGTGGGCAGTTTTTAATAATGGAAATACAGTCAGACCCCGACTTACGCAAATCCAGAGTTACACAGTTTCTTATATGTACATATTCCCATCCCGCTTCACTCCTCACCACTAGTCATATCTTTTCAGTGTCGCACATGCTGTGAACAAGCACTGACGTGTTTTGCACGGTCTCCATTCATACACGATTTTTATAGTCTACAAACCTTGCGATTGTTTAATGTTATGTTCTTGATAAAAATTTTATCACGTAAAAAATAATAATGTCATCCAAAAGAAGCAAGTCCGATTCTTCTAAAGCTAGCAAGAAAAGAAAAACATTGACTTTGGAAACATTATTAAGGATTTTGAAGGCAGAATGAAAATTTGTGAGCTAGCAAAGTAGTTCGATCTACAGGAATCCACAGTAAGAACAATCATAAAAGAAAGTTTACAGATTTTGGAGGAGATAGATTCTAACGAGGAACGAATTGTACCCACAAGGGAAAGAATAAAAAAGTCATTAGCTTGCTATGAAGAAATTTTGCATGACAAGAAAAAGACATTATGCCGTCAGACGAATCTATTAGATTTTATGAAACCATCGAAATAACTGTCTTTTTTTATGTATGAAAAAAACTACAATTATGATTATATTTCTTTAAAAAAATAGGTGTTTTTGTAAACCTTTGGTCCCAATTAACTAATATTTTGTATGTTTGTATTATAAATTACATGCAAAATTATCCCGCGATGAGTCTTCAGATTCCTTGGAGGTGTCAGGAATAATAATAATAATTATTATTATTATACCCCAAGTTACGTGAATTCGACTTACTCGCTTTTTGTTGGTCCCGCCTACCGCGTAACTTTGAGGTATGACTGTATTAATAGAAAATTAATCTAACTTAATTTATTTTATATTTTATTTTATTTATAATATTATTCAGCGTAAAATTGATTATTGTATTATTAAATTGATTTTAATGATTCGGTTAGTAGTATATTTATGCATTGTAACACCATAGAAGTCAGCTGAGCAAGGGAAGCAGCAGAAGGTGTCAACTTGTCAGTGAAACCGTATTTACTCGAATATAACTTGCACCCCTGATTTTTCTTTATGAAAAAAGACATTAAAAAGTTTTGCATATACCTAGCACATGAAAAATGTTTAAACATGTTCACGTCGAGGCAATAGTACAGAGCCTTTTGCAGTCTGTGTAATCTATTTCTCAACAAATAGTGTAATTACAGACAACTGGAATAAAAACGGCACTAACTAATGAATCACATGTCCCCCTCTCATAGAAACTATGCTGTATAGACTCAAGCAAAACCATATGTTGCACAGGAAACACAGTATTTAACTAAAAACTATTGTCCAAGTTTTCAATTACATGACTGGCAGGCTCAACTCACACAAAGTTTCAACCAAGAGAGTTGAAACTTTGTGTGAGTTGAGCCCGAAGGTAATGAGAAGCTCCGTTGGAACTATAAACGACACCCGTCGTGAATGTTATGACAGTTTCGGATGTAATGGAATGAAGTGGTATGCTTGTGTGGCGAAGATCACTTGAACTACAGTAGCATCACTGTATGTTGATAAAAACACTTTTTTTTTTTATTGATATCATATATAAGAGGTAGAATAGCCTATACTACATCAGTTCCGTGTGTGTGATACAAGTGGGTTTTGAGAAACAAATCCGTTGGCATTTTTTTTGATCAGTTGGGTTATGTTGGAAAACACATCATAAAGAAGGTTGCTCCAAAGGATACAGGCAGATTTAATGAGGAAGTGGAGAAGCAAGTTTGGTGTGCTTTCAGTTGAATTGAGAAGGGATAGGCACCGTTGCTCATGTTTTGACAGGCCCAACAGAAAGTGGTAGGCTGTCTGTTTAGTGGAGGCAGTGACTATAGAATAACTTGTTGAAAAAGCTCATAGCTGAAACTGCCTGTGAGATTGTGGTTGAAGTCTCAATGAGGGAGGGAATCATCTATCAGCTGAATCTTTCTTTGGTCAGCATCAAGAAATTTTAGGCATGTTTTGGTTGTATCAACCCAAACATATGAATAGTATTTCTGTAGATGGGTATTTGTATAGAGTTAAAAGCTGGATGAGTGAAAAATAGTGTCTTAACTAGAAAATGAGTAGTTTTTTAGAGACTGAGGAAGTTACTGATATGACGTGTTTAAGTCAGCAGACACCTGTAGGGATATATATCAATTCAAGAAGTAAGATCAGATTCTGTCTAGTGATTTGTGTATCACTGAGGGTAATAACAGTGGGTGAGATAAGATCCATTTTTTTGAGAAATATAGTAAGACTTAGTAATACTGTAGACATTACCATTGCTCCATTTAAGGATGTTATGGAAATTGCTATTTAAGGCACTGGCTGCAGATGATCTCGAAGCTTGGAATGCCTGAGCATAACGTTTGTTGAATGAGCAAGACAAATGGAGTGTACTGTCATCAGTAAAGCTGGGCATAAGATTATTGTTGATTGAGAGTAGGTCATTTATGCATAGAGTAGGTAATAGAGCAGAACCCTGAGGTATTCTTGCATTGGTGGCATGGTATGTATCGATCCAAGAAGCAAGATCAGATTCTGTCTAGTGATTTGTGTATCACTGAGGGTAATAACAGTGGGTGAGATAAGATCCATTTTTTTGAGAAATATAGTAAGACTTTTAGTGATACTGTAGACATTACCATTGCTCCATTTAAGGATGTTGTGGAGACTGCTATTTATGGCACTGGCTGCAGATGATCTTGAAGCTTGGGATGCCTGAGTGTAAGGTTTGTTGAATGAGCAGGACAAATGGAGTGTACTGTCATCAGCAAAGCTGGGCGTAAGATTATTGTTGAATTGAGAGTAGGTCATTTATGCATAGAGTAGGTAATAGAGCAGAACCCTGAGGTACTCTTGCATTAGTGGCATGGCTCAAAGAGAGAAAGTTTGCTACTCAATTAGCGAGTAGCAGTTAGACCAAAGCATGGCAGTTTACTGGCAGGCGTTGATGCCAGATCAAATGCTTTGGAAAGGTCAAGAGTGATACACATTTATTTGGATCTTTTCACGGCATGTCTACTGATGAGTGATGTAGGGTGAGGTCTGCTACAAAAAAAAAGACATTAATATTCTGCTAATGTCTTTTTTTTTTGTAGTTAAACCACAGGAGAGGATTTGCCTTGGTCATGTAGGAATTGAGGAAGAGTGATGCATGGAGGTCAGCTTTAATCTTTAGGTGATGTAACAGAATGACATCTGGATGAGAGGGAAGTATATTGAGTAGAAGTTGTGTGTGTGCAGTGGCATATGCAAGGGACTAAAAGTGGCCAGACATTCAGCAAGTTTTCTGCTATTGGCCTTTATGAAGTCAGATCTGGATTGCTGATGGCTGTTTTGTATTTATTGCTTGCTTCACTGTAGGCTGTAAGCTGATTTTTTTTTTCAACTGCTTTTCTACACTTTTTATTAAACCATGGCTTGGAAAGTAAGTGAGAATTTTGGATAGAGTTGGGAATGAAGGATAATTCGAAGTGAAGATAATTCGTATGACTTACTCATAGTAGGAACTCAAGGAACTTCTTTAGCCATAGCCAAGTTAGCCGGTCTTGGGCATGGACAGCAGGGTACCCCCCCCCCCCCCCTCCTTTATCTGGGGGTTTTCTTCCCACAAGCAGGCAAACTGGACCCGTGAACACATAGGATGTAGTATGGCAAGGAAGGCAATGGGAAATCACCTTGATCATAGTCATCTCCCTAGTATGGTAGCATATTGCTATCCCCACCAGCTATATGGCTGAGGGAATAGGTATAATTCATAGCATGTGTTTAGATCAGAAGAGTAGAAGCAGTAGTCTAACAATGGAAAGGAAGAGGAGTTCCTGATTTTGTTCTACTTACTACTTTTCTCGTGTCAAAGAATGTGACACTGTGAGTTTGCTGAATAGACAGTTCTGTAAAAAGTTGAACTTGTGCATTAGTGAATTAAGAGGCTTGAAACTTGGAATAAACACCACTTCACCTTTGCATGATGTGTTAACACTTTCATTGCCAAGCTGAAAATTGGAATTTCGTGTGGTTTCCAAATTTTTTTATTTAGCGACGTCCACGTGATCGGCCATTTGGTGAGAACTCGCATCACGCGATATCGTTCATTGCCAAGCTGAAAATTGGAATTTTGTGTGGTGGCCAATTTTTTTTTTATTTAGTCAGCGACATCCACGCGATAACCCATGATCGGCCGAGAGGTGAGAACTTGCATCACGCGATATCGCGTGATTGACAATGAACATGTTTAAAAGATTTAATAAGATATTGACTTGATCTGGGGAGAGAAAGAGAGGAAACTTTTTTTTTTTTTTAACAAATCATTGTTTTGTATACAGTTTTTAGTGCTGTTGAATGTAGCACCTAATCATTGGTTTGAAATAGACAAGAAATGATACTATTTTAATCCTTCTCCTAAGCTGTTTTATATGTAGAGCCTTTCACGTAAGATCAGTTGAGTCATTATCCCATAGTGGACAGTGCACTTCCTTTTGGAAATATATATTGCTGCATTTTGGAATGGGTCATTATACATGTCCAAAAGGAGCATGCTTTGCATTATTATATTATACTGAGGTTGATAAGTTATCAGTCTTGTCCTGGTTGGCCAAGTGGTTAGCATATCTACTTTTTATCCACATGCGGGTTCGTATCCCACTTTGGGCATCGTTGTGACTGTCTTTAGGTGGAAGATGATGAATTTCATTGTCTGGTGATGAGGACACTGCCAGAAAGGTTCCGTGTTTGGTCTCTAGAATAGTATTACAATACTGTGTAAAAATGAATATAAAAAAGAATATAAATATATATAGATATAAATGTATTTTAAAAATAAATTATATAAACAGAAAAAAAAATCCCTAGCCCTCTTATGTTAATGTACTATGGGTTTACAAAGCCTTTTGTGGGTAGAAATCATATAAAAATATATATACAGATAGCCTAGTCATGAAGATATTTTTTGTGCAAACTTTGTTTTTCTCTTATGTCTGGGTAAAAGATTTAAAACAAGAATGTAATTTGTCTAATTTACTTTGTGACCAAGTAGAAAAGCTTTCTACAAGCAGTTCAGCGATAATTATGGCTATCACAACTAAGACTGTAAAGGCTAGTATTATGTCAGTTAATTGTGTTTCCTAAATGGTTAACAAATATTTGTTGTTTATGTATTATAGACAATTTGACTTATGACTGGATAAAAAAAAAAATTGGATGCAGTTGGACTGTGATAAATTTTAGAAATTATACTAGAAAATTAGACATCATTTATTAATGGGGGAAACACATCCCTCTTCCTCCAGAATCATACTTATGTAAAATTAATTAAAAACATTTAATATTCTTCATATGAAATAATGCCAAAAAAATTCAGTGTGTGCGGATTTTGGAAATAATTGCTACTAAGTCATATATCTGAAATCTGCACATTACTGAAAATTGTGAATGCCAGTGTAATTATTCCTGAAATGGACATTAGCAGTATGTTAAGTATTTTTAATTGGTTATTTTCTTTTGTTTACAAAAGAATGACCAATTAAAAATATGGAATTTAGTTAGGTTTGTTGCAGGTCTTTTTCTTTAAGAGCAGAAAGAGTAGATAACAGTGAAGGGAGGGATTAGCAGGAATTGTATTATGTATTCAGTTATCTTTGAGATTTATAACTCCTTACTTAACAAAATGTGTTGACAGGGGGGGGAAAAGTCCAGAAGAAGACTAAGATTTAGGTAGATTGATGCACTTAGTAAGGCCTTAGAAGATTGAAATATAATTTGATAGTATTGATGACTTGACAAATAATGGATTGATTTGGAAGAAAATTGTTGATAGGAAGCTAGTAATAAATGCTGCAACCTTAATCATGTAGTGCTGTAGTGTTTTGTATATTATCTTGAAGAAAGATGCCGGGAATTGAGTTACTAAACATGTCATTCTGAAGGACAATTTTTCTGTTTTATTTAACATGTGAGTTAAATAAAAAGGCATCTAAACTCTTTTATTGAGGCTTGCAGTATCAATCTACAACTTTGTTTTTATTCATGTAATGTTACTCATTGTTATTTCATTTTCGTATTCATATTTATTAGCAGCATCAAGAGAGTCAAGACAGATGGCATTTTTTTTAAAGTAATGTCTTTTAGCAGTATTGGAATTTTTTTTTATTATTTATTTATCAACGCTGAAACAAAGTAGTCTAAATATATATATATAACCTTATTTTAACACATTGGTGTATTTTTTCTTTTTTTTATGCATTTTAGAAAACTAAAGTGAAATAAACATAGGTGATTGGACAAATAGAACACAGAGGCACATAAATTAGAAGAAATTACCAGTCCTTGGAGAAATAGACGTAAGTTTTTTTTTTTTTTTTTTTTTTTGTCTCCCACTTCATTGCCTCCAACATTATGGACAGATAATTACCAAAGTGTGGAGAAGTTTTATTTATTTTTTCTTCTTCTCTCCCATCCCATGGGACAAAGGCCTTTAATTGGCTATAGTATGGCAAGAAGGAAACCTTGATCCATTGTAGTTTCTATTTTTTTTTTCTATACAAAATATGATTAGCTTTTTTTAGAAAGTTTTTTAGACCACTACCCACCTTTGTGAAAATTAAAAAAACAACTGGAAATGGATAAATGAAGTACAGTGAAATTCCTTGCCAATTTTGTATCGTGGTGTACGAACATTGATTCATTGCCATGTTGGTATTAAATAATACTTCATTACCTTTATTGATATGTTATTACTTAGACCCCGACAAGCACCAGAAAAAAACGAATAGAGAAAAAAACTATGAAAAATGAAGAAATAAATAACCCAAATTAATGTTAATGAAAGGATACATGGTTTAATGACCACAACTATCCTGCTTCATTTTTTTAGTATATTTTTGGTTAATAAGTTTGCTTATTCCATAGAACACAAGAGGATTTGGCGGTTACATTTTAGTTTACACAGAATAGATATTTTCCGTATATACTTTTCGATAGGCTTAAGTATTGGCAGTTAGACAGTAATAAACAACAAGAACAAAATAAGATACCATGTAGCATATTTTGTCAAAGCACGAACTACTTGTCACAGCACATAGATAACAGTGGGAAACATAATTGTAACATACAAATGAACTAAACACCTAATTTTAGTTCTTTCTCTTAAAATCCTGTTGCCCAAATTTTAGGTCATATAATGAACCATACTTAAGAAGGATAGGGGGTGTGTTTTTCTGTTTCTGCTGACCTAAAAAATAGTCTCTCCAACTTGTAATGTCATCTATTTTCATCTAATCCTGTGCAAAGGAGTGTCCAAATGGTCCTTACTCGTAATGATGGTAAAAAATGTATTTCATGTGTTTTTCAAGGCAGCCGTAAGCAGATCTACCTGTTTGTCTATAGAGGCACAGGGCACTTCATGCTGCTGGATGGAACTTGTTCACGGTGAGTGGAAGAAGGCTACTAGTTTGATATGTGATTTGATCATGATGAGCCCCTATAAAATAAAAGATTACATGGCTCATCCCCTGCTGTACAAAGACCACAGTCCAACTTCATTACCTTCCTGTCCTGCATATCCAGAGAAGATCTAAAAAGATAGATAAATGATCTCTATCAATCATTCAGCTGTTTAGATATTTATCTCTGCAGGTGACTTGTAATTTTTATTTTTATTCTTTTGTCACTCATGTAGTGTATTTATTGAGATACTGAGATTGAGATTGCTTTTAAAATTATACATAGTGGTTAGCTAGATGCAGTATTCCTGAAATACTGATTTCAACTCCCATCTGGCCAGGAAAACCTGGATATGATTCAGACCACCTATTGAAGAACCATAGATAAGTGCAGTAATCCCTCATGCTGATGAGAACACTTAGCCAAATTACCTTACATACATAGCTACGTTCAGTTACCTATAGTAAGAAACTCAGTTCCTTGCTGTTTTCCCGGTAACTGGAATCTAAGTATTGTTAGACTAAATACCTATAAGTTGTATTTATTTTTGCTACTTGTTTTATTGTATAATTATAGTTTTTAATGCGAGTGCAAAATAAGAGATCCTTTTATATTTTCTTCACTTAATATTGTATCACCTTGGAAGACCAATGCCACTATCAATTTATTTGCTAGTTATCTTAGTTGCCAATATGTTTTATTCTCCCAGAACTTGATTCAGGATAATTATTTTTTATCAAACAATTAATTTGCAAATTAATGAAAATCTGGATTTTAAAATAAATACAGCCTCCATTAGTGTTCCAAATTAAGTTTTGTTTATTCTTTATTCATAATCTTAGTTTGATGGTTAGTTCACAGATTGTGTGAAGGTTCGCACTTTTACAATTTTGCTGTATAGAGAATCGTACATAAATCATGAATCATATCATGTATAATCTTTATAACGTAATCTGTAGTTCTTTGCACTTCAACTTTCTTGGTTTCCCTTAATCACTCACTACAAATTGAAATAAATGGCAGGATTAAAGTCAGCTGTTATGTACATATTTTAGTATATGTACATAAAAGCCAGGAACTACTGAAGATTTTGACACAGCAACATTTTAGGTTTCTTCCATTTATTTCTAGATGATGATATTCTTTTCTTCATAGTGGAACAGGCTTACCTTTATGCTTGCCAATGACATCAACAAATTGAATACAGTCTGCATTCTTGCAGTATACTTTGTAACCCAATAAATATCAACATATCACTGCTAATTTAGATATTATGCAGCAGTTTTGAAGTACTTTCCCTACAGTTTATCATTCAAATTGAAACATGTATAGGTCATGCATCAAAATGAAATTTTACTTCCAAAATTTTCATAATAGAATTAAAATTGTATTTTGCCTTTGATGGCTAGCCCCCCCCCCCCCCCCCCCCCAAAAAAAAAAAAAAAAACTATTATATACACACAAATACTACTAGAGAACATACATGTGCTTTCTTTTTTTGTTTGAATGTTATATTTCCAAAGTAATTATACCGGATAACTTAATATTCCGATACCGAAATTAAATTGTGATTATTATAAATTAGCAAATTTTGTATATTTTCTCATTTATGTTTCCTGATAATTGTAAATCATTAAATTATGTGATATTAGGAAAATTAATGTTAAAAACATCTTTTTATCCTACAAAAGTAATATCAGAATAAAATGTTTCGAATATCTGTAAATCAATCAGAAAAGTGTAAAAAAAAAAAAAAAATAATAATGTGTGTGTGTTCGGCTATTGTTAGGGACATTTTAGTGTGCCTACTAGACGTGTTCTTTCTTCACTTTTTCAATAATTTTCATTAGCTTACATCCTGTTACTCAAGCAGAAAGGAATATTGGCAAGTAGTAGCAACAGTAGCATAAATTTTGAAGTATTGATACTTTCCTGTTTAGTGACGATCACCCTTTGTTTGCACGAAGACATGTCTAAATTACATGCAAAATCACTATTTTCATAGCTAAAAAAACTTTCCCCTCATCAGAGCTACTTGAAAGGTGAAGGATCCAACTTTTCTGCATCTCCAGAACTTTTTTTTTACCCCATACAAATAAAATTCATGTATAAGTGCTGCACTGCACCTTATGCCATTCACAAGCAGATTGAAATGTAAGCAGTATGTTTTCCAAAAAGCGAAGTATGGGAAATTTTTCTAGCTCTGAAGATAACAATTTTGCGTGTAGTTTAGACATGCCTTCGTGCGAAGATGAGTGATCGTCACTAAACACATGCTAGCTTGTCCACACTTTCCATTCATAGGTAAGCCAGGAACTACTGAAGATTTTGACACAGCAACATTTTAGGTTTCTTCCATTTATTTCTAGATGATGATATTCTTTTCTTCATAGTGGAACAGACTTACCTTTATGCTTGCCAATGACATCAAGTTGAATACAGTCTGAATTCTCGCAGTACACTTTGGAATCCAACATATCACTGACAAATGTTCCACGAATAATGTGCTGTTTTGGGGAATAGTAGCAAACTTACATTTATAATGCTCTTGATTGTGGAAGGTATCATTAAAAAGCCCACATGTGAAATATATTTCTAAATGTATGATCTATAGAATGGATTCTGAACATGTCAACATTTCACGATGATTGAAAAACAATTCACTCTCATTGTGAAGTATTCACATTTTCAGAATAATGAGGAATATGATCAGTCAACACATCCTTGCCCTCAACAAAATATATGATTTTCTGATGAAAATTCGTCAAAAAAAAATCTATTGCAATTTTAAGCAAAAGACGAAGGCGAAGAGTCCCTGCTAAAATATCATTGTATATAAATTACAGATACTAAAAAAGACTCACAATTGGAAAGTAAGTAATGCAGTTTAGCATCATTTATTGTTAGTATTTAAAAAAAAAAAAAAAAATTTCAAAAACTGAAATGTGATGATCCATATAATGGTATTTTGCAAGGAAAGAAAGCAAAAGGTCATATTTATTTCAATAAATGTTATTTAATAAATATAAATATTTGACATAATATATTCAAGGCAAACAAACATCTGAAAATTCGCAAAGGAATTGCTTCTATGTTGGCAGTAAAGTGAAAGAACGTAAATTGTCTTGTTTTGTTGCACTACTCTGTGGTCATTTCAGGATTGATTATTTATTTTTGCACATGTGAAATTAATTTTTATTTTTGAGAAAAGGGACAATAAATAAATTGTGCAGCAAAAAGGTCAGTATCATAGGACAGTAAAGGAAATTAACATGGTACACGTAAAGACTGGTGACACAAAGGTCGCTCCACCACATTTAATCCGCTAATGCTCTAAAATCGCCGTTAAGAGATTAATGGCAGAGGAGGGTAATTACATTATAACAGGTAGAATGCCAATGAAGTTTTGATCCACGAAAAATGCTAGGATGGTCTGACTTCATCTCATCCAGTAGGATCAGGTTAATATCTAATGATAATACTAATGTTGGGTGCTTGTGGAAATGGCATTTGCATCCATAGTATTACTTTCTTTTAGTGTTACACTGTGCTCAGCATTCATAGTTAAGAATTTATGGAGACACAACATACATGTTAAAATAATTACTTTACTTTATATTAGGAAAGTAACAATCGACATTTTAACCTCTGCATTGAGGTCATCATCATCAGGAAAATACATGTGTATAAAATCCAAACTACATGCTACTGCACTTTACAAAGGTAAAATGAATCTAACTGCTTATTGATCTTTTACCTAGCCTGACCTCTTTTGGAAAAACTCAATTAATATTAAATTTTAAAAAAAAACTATAAATAGATTAAAAAATTTTAAAAAACTATAAATAGATTAAAAAATTAAATAAAAAACATATTTATTAAAATAAATAAAAATTAACACAAAATATTTTTTTAAAAATAAATTTAAAACAGAACTACATTAAACATTTCTAAAGTCCTCTCATATGGAGATTTTCTTCTGGGCTTGTTCCGGTTGCTATGAGCGTTGCAGATGGGTTCTCCACATTCTTGGAATGATTAATCCGTCATTTTTGTTCTGGTTTGGATATTGTTTTAGCCTTTCACAGGCTTCTTTGAATTTTCTCTCAAACTAGGTTTTGGTTCAGTGTAGGGACTCAGTGCCTTTCCAGTCAATTCTATGGTAGGTTTTGAGTCTGATAGGCCTGTTTTACCATAATAGAGGTATTTACCGTGTCATTTGTATTTGTCTTTTCTGATTAGGATCATGCGTCCTGTTTCTCCTATGTAGGGTAGGTTATATGTACATTGGATTTTGTAAATCCCTGGGTGGGCTAAGTATGAAAGAAGATCTTTGGGAGAACTGAGTAAATTTTAAAATTTTGTCGAGGGTTTCAAATCTCCGATAAAATTAAAAGAAGAGAACAAAAAGGCACTTATTTAACAGTAGTCCACTCAGCACTGTAAACCAACAGAACAGTTGGAGAAATGCTGTTATCTGTACCAGGAGAATTTTTGGCATTTCATATTGGATAAAATTCTTCTGATCTTTCTGATGAAAAATCATGGAAGAGGCATTGAAACTTGCATGTTTCAAATGTTAAGATGTCACTGATAGAATAGGAGGGGAAAAAATCAGAAGCTTAGGTTTTTTTCATAAATAATTATGAAGTAAAACTGTCTGAATACAAAAGAGTTGGATAAGAGTTAAAGCCAAGCTTTTTTCTGGAGACTTGAAAGCTAGATTGCCATTTAGTCATAATGGAAATTATGAAATGATTGCCTGAGACTGGCAATCATGCAATCTATCTTAGATATTGAAAGGAGGTCTTCAGTCTCTCTCTTTCTCTCCACTTTAAGTCTAGATATGTTCGTAGTTTCAGGCTTGAGCATAGGTCTAAAAGAGTAGTGGCAATTTTGATGAAGACCAGTTGTCATAGGCTCAATTCTTATCTTTGATAGCCTTATGTCGAACTAATGTTTTATCTACGTAAGGCATGAAAATTAAAATTTTGTTTCTATACCTGTTAGGATTGTTTCATTTGTTTTAGCACAAGTTGAGAGTGACTATGGAAAAAGAAATTAGTACTACTAGGTTATGATCTGAATTGCCTCTAGAACAAACCTTTCCATATTTTTTTTGCATTGTTTGAAACTGAGGGAAATGTGAGGTCAGTAGGCAGAACCATCTGCATCTTATATGCAGATGTTTCATATCTAATGCAGGTTAAAATATAAATTACCTGTACCTCTTAGAAATCTAAAGGTAACACTCAATTACAGAAATTCTCTTCCTTTCCTCTCCCATTCTGTTTATATGACCGTATCATCTTAGATTAGCTGTTCATGTCAAGTTCCTTTCTAACATCATTTTTCAAATGATTCTGCCACCTGTTCACTTCCCTAATTTTTTATAGAATTCTCGTATCTATGGTCTCCATTTGTTCAAACTGCTTTATTTCTACTGAGCTCTCAGAACCACGAGTTAAAATTAGTGAGCACTGTCTTGTATACATTTAGTTGAGTATTTTGGTCAATTCACTGCATTCTTTCTACACAGAGGTCTCCTTCCAATTCTCTGGCTTTGATCCTCAAGCATCCCTGAATAAATACTTAGAATGGAAAATTATAAAATAATGTTTCTTTTTGAACGCTGTTTTCCTGTATTCTTACCTTATAAGGAAGAATAGTATTATTATTACATGATGCCTCTTGAAAGTCCTAAGACTTTCAAGAGGCTACTATACTGCATGACACAATCCAGGGTGGATGGTATAGGTGCACTATACTATCTGCATAGTATTTTTGTCTAATTGCATGTGTTCTCTGACTGTTTTCTGGGAGGAGTAGGGAACAAGGTTTCAGAAGTAAATAAACAGATTCCTCTTGTCATGATGGAAATTGAACTCAAATATAATCCAGTTGAAGGGCATGTCCTGTGTTCATCCAACTGTGTGCTATGGAGGTACTAATGTTTTAGTGTTATATACATAAAAAGTGGGAAATCAAATTCATATTTAGCATTGATGAAAACGTCTAAATTGTGTTGCCTGTAGCAAAAAAGATAAAAAAAAAAAAATAGGTGGAAAAGGACAATCAAGGTAAATATGCAGTAGCATACAGAATTTTGATTACCAATTAACAATACATACTGGTACTTGAAGGAAAAAAGGGGTGTAGAACCTAAACAAATGCAAACCTAATAGATGCCCAGTATTTCATATCTAAGATAGCATGATCTTCTACTTAAAAGTAATAAATGTGAGAAGAAAATTAACTGAGATCAGTAAACAAGGAACATTGTAGTAAACAGAAAACAAAGGAAATGGTAAGAAACAGAACAAAGATTGGCCTGGTTTGGAAAGTAGTTAATATAATTGCTCTCCAGCCAACATGTTCTGGATTCAAATCTCGCCATGGCATGTGATTGTTTGGAGTCGGGAGATAAATTTCATTGGTGGTGTGAGACTACCACTTTGCCGATTAGAGGCCTGAAATGCTCATAAAAGATCAATATTTGAATCTCTGAATTGTATAAAAAATACAAAAACTATAGAACAAAATAACGATAAAAAAATCTTTACTTGCCCACAGCTAAGGTAACCTAAGTTTAAAATCTTTCATGGTTGAAAGTCGCATAAAGAACAGGGAATTGTTTGACAGAACACAGATGATTGACAGACGTATAAGAAATAAGCAAACTAGAATCATATAGGGGTGACTGAAACAAAAAAGACCAAAACTAGTGAGATCTTTCTGATCAATAAATACAAAATGTTATATTTAGGCAATGACAATCAAGGAAAAGAAGGAGTAGCCATAGTATTCAACACAAAATACGAGGCTATTCTTGAATGGCAGTCAGTCTCAAGTAGAGTAATGTGGGCAAATATGAAAATGGGGAACTGGACAATGAGACTTATTTGTGCCTATGGTCCCACAGAAGGTTCTACTAAGGTAGAAGTGGAGGAGTTTTTTTGAGGCTTTAGAAAAAGCACTGACACAATGAAAAAGGAAAAGTTGGTCCTTGTTGGGGATCTAAATAGCAGAGTAGGAAATGATTGTGAGACATATAAAAATATTTTGGGAAAATTTGGAGAAAAGAGCAAAGCTAATAATAATGGCAAATATCTGTTGGATTTCTGCTCAGGACATGGACTGGTTATTACTAACACCATGTTCCAACATAAAAATGTACACATTCACATGGAGAGAAGAGGCTAGGAATAAGAAAAGTCTCATTGACTATGTTATTGTTGATAGTGATGTTTTCTCCCTGGTGCAGGACACCAGAGTGTACAGAGAATTTGAAATTGGAAGTGATCACTATTTAGTCTTGAGCAGGATAAAATTGAATTTAATATTGAAAAGAATAACATGTAAGAAAGTTTTAAAGCGAATAAAAGTTGAGCAGCTCTCAGATGTGAACTGTAGACTAAAATACACAAAGATTATTGAAGAAAAAATGAAAGAGTTTGAGAACAGGAATCATTGATTGATTCTGCCAGAGAGGCATGTGGTGAGGTTGTCTGTAAGGATAAAAAAAATCAGAACTCCCTGGTGGACACAGGAAGTTAAAGAGGCAGTGAAGGAAAAGAAAAAAGCATATCAAAAATTCCTGTCAAATAAGTCAGCTTGTGCTCTTAGAGAATATAGAGACAAATGCAAGAATGCTAAACACTGTGTAAAACTAGCTAAACAAAAGTCATGGGAGGACTTTGGCAAGAATATAGAAAATAAATATCAAGAAGGTGGCAAAATATTCTGGAGGTTGTTGAAGAAGCTTAAGAATGGAGGAAAGAGTGCTGTAAAAGGAATTAGAGATGATAAAGGTGACATGAAAACAGTAGAAAAAGATATCCTTGAAGTATGGAGTAATTACTTTGAAAAACTGCTAAATGAAACAAGCAGTGATGACAGCACACTGGTAAAAAACACTGACCAGGCATGCAGTCAGGAATACATATCCATACTTGAAGTAGAAAAATCCATCAAAGGCTTGAAATGTGGAAAGGCAGCAGGAGTAGATGATATTCGACCAGAAATGCTGAAGTATGGTGGTATAAGAGTCTTACAGTGGCTGCATTGCATAGTTCAGAAAGCCTGGACAGAGGGACGAATTCCCGATGATTGGAGTAGAGCTTTCATAGTACCCATATATAAAAAGGGAAATAAAACTGCATGTGAGAATTACAGAGGTATTTCCCTACTGAGTGTTCCTGGCAAGATCTATGCAAGTATACTTGAGAAGAATTGTGGAAGAAAAGCTTGGTGAAGAACAAGCTGGATTCAGGCCAAATAGAGGCTGTCAGGATCAGATCTTCACTTTACGACAAATAGTCGAGAAAGCATGGGAATATAACAAAGATCTGTATTTAAGTTTTGTCGATTTGGAAAAGGCATATGACAAGGTGCCAAGAGAGAAGCTGTTTAATATGCTGCAGTTATATGGTGTCAATGGTTCATTATATCAATCAATACTTAGTCTTTATTTGAGTTGTAAGTCAGCAGTTAGAATTGAAGGAAGTACAGGAAGATGGTTTAATGTTAAATCTGGTGTGAGACAAGGATGTACATTATCCCCTCTGTTATTCATTATCTATAAGGATCACATTATGAAGGAAAGTGGTATTAAACATGATATCAAAATTGGGGATGTTAATGTCAGCTCTTTGCTTTATGCAGACGATGTTATACTTCTAAATAAATCTGCTACAAGTCTGGAAGATTCTCTGACTAAATTGAATAGCTGTTGTAATAGATATGGTATGAAGGTCAGCAATAAAAAGACAAAGACAATGAAAATAGGCAGAATCATTGAAAATGTCAACTGTGTTGTGAATGGAGAACCTGTGGAACACGTAAAACATTTCAGCTATTTAGGCACGATTTTTACTGAAGATGGTAAATTAAATATAGAAATAGACAACAGAATCAGCAAAGCTGGTATGGTGGGAAGTCAATTGAATAAATTCATATGGAATAAGAGAGAAATTAGTCGGAACACTAAATTAGCTGTATACAAGACAGTGTTCAAAACAGTGTTTTAACTTATGGATCTGAGAGCTGGGTCAGAAGTAAAACACTTGACCAAAGACTAGAGACCACAGATATGTCCTGAGAAAGATTATAGCCGTGAACAGATGGCATCAATGACAATATCATATTAAAAACGAGGATATTAGGAAAGAACTTGACATTATCAGCATCCAGGAATGTGTTAGCAGAGCTAATCTCAAGTGGTATGGTCACTTAAACAGAATGGGCGAGGAAAGATTAGCAAAACAAGTGTTCTCTGCCAGGTTGGCAGCAAAATGACCCAGAGGAAGACCAAGATATAGGTGGATTGATACGGTACAAAGTGCTTTAGACGATAGAAATATAATATCTGATAATGTTGGAGTCTTGACAAGTAACAGACTGATTTGGAGGAAAATTGTAGATAGGAAATTAATAATAATGTAATTTTTTTCATGTAGTACTATCATATCCTGTACACCCCTTGAGGGTACATGACAGGAATTTGATGATGATGACGGATGTACAGAATACTATAAATAGCACTGCCTTTGGCTCTTCATATATCTAATGAAAGGGTTATATTACTGCTAACTTACTTTTACAATTGTATAAAAAATACAAAAACTATAGAACAAAATAATGATAAAAAAAATCTTTACTTGCCCACAGCTAAGGTAACCTAAGTTTAAAAACTTTCATGGGTGAAAGTCTCATAAAGAACTGGGAATTGTTTGACAGATGTATAAGAAATAAGCAAACTAGAATCATATGAAATAATCGGATTTCTGATATGTATCCTACAGATGTACAGAATACTATAAATAGGACTACATGAAAGGGTTATATTACTCTAACTTACTTTTACAATTTTCTTATCATTCAATGTTAGCTATCAGAACTCCAGTATTGCCAGATCTTATATTTGTCTTTTAAGACACTTCTAATTGCATTAATTCGCTTGGACCTTGATCTTTCTATGGGTCTTCTTACTGCTCTCTTGGCATCAAACGACCATCTGAGATTAGCATTGCTCACATATTACTGTGTGCCAACAGTATAAAGTTCTTTTTAATATCTTAATTTTTAATGATTCTGTAATTGGTACATGTTGTTCACTCCTAATTTTTCTCAGCATTCCTATATCTGTGATCTCTGGTTTTTGATCAACTAGCTGACCTTGTTGGCCAAGTGGATAGCATCTTCAATATCCTTCAGGTACCGTATTTACTCAAATATCACTCACCTTCGTGTATATCTCGCACCCCTGATTTTATTTTATGGACAAAGAAATTAAAAAGTTTTGCATATACCTCGCATGAAAAAAAAAGTTTAAAACTTTAAGAAATAGATAATGAATGTTGTTATGGCAGTTTCAGATATTTTGGAATTCGGTTGAAGAGAATCATTTAAACTCAACAAACGTCGACTTGCCTTTGTCATTGAGTCGTGTGATCTTTTTGTTAATACTGCACCAGTACATGAAATGTGGGAGTGTGAGCATTGACTTCTACTCGATCTTGGAGTGTGTGGGGATGGAGGTTTGAATGGATTATTTCGGTAGATGACTGTTTGTTTTAAATTAATTTCAGAAGCATTTTCTGTAAAGATTCAAATATATTGTGTGATGAAGGTGAGCGGCCGATCACACAAATAACGTTGATAATTAAAATTTAAATACATTTATTTTATAAATAATGTAAGCAGCTATAAATTATAATGAATGCTAACAATTTAATTATAAATGTTGATTTATTTTTTTCCTGAAAAACTAGCTTCCGAAAATCCCTGCATATATCTCAACACGATTTTTAAACTTTAATTTTGGGATAAAAAGTGAAAGGTATATTTGAGTAAATACGTATGTGTTTGGTTTGAATCTCACTATTAACTTGGATTTTTTGCTAGTAACATGTTTGGTATCTAAAATAGGGTTTCTGGGTTTGTAAAATATTAAAAAATTATAAAAATGTTTACGCCACCCACAGTACTCATTTAAGATAGGCGGGAGTTGCAAAAAAAAAAAAGCTTCCTAACCCAGCTTTAAGATCCATAAGTTACAATTGGTTTGAACACCCTAATATATAGCTAGTTGAGTGTTTTGACTTATTTCTCTCTTATTCCATATAAATTCACTTGACCCCATTCAACCAGTTTTGCTGTTTTCCATTGAAGATGCATCTAATTATTTCATTGTTCTTTCCTATTTTCAAAGTCCTTGTCTTTTATTATTGGTTTTCATGTTTTCAAATTTATTACAATTATTCAGTTTAGTTAAGGAATCCCGAAAGAATTATTTTAAGTGTATAATATAATCTGCATAAAGTGATGAGCTAGGATTAAAATTTCCACTTTTGATATCAGGTTTAATGTCACTTTTCTTCATTATATGAGTCATATCAATTATGAATAACAGTAGAGATAGTGTGTACCCTCTTACGCCTATCTTCTCACATCACACCATCTTCTGTAACTTTTTATAATTCTGATTGCTAACTTAAAACCCAATATGAGGTATGTATTGCTTTATATCAGTGACAAGCAACCTTCGTTCTTCAGTGGGCCACAATTGAATACCTAATATTTCATACGGACTGCAACGAACATAATATTAAATACTCGAATATGTTAATCACAAAATTTTAATTTATGGGGTGGAATTTGTTATTTTCGACATAGATTTACAATGAAAATTTTTTTTTTTTGTTTTAATTTGATTTACTTTTTATTAGTAACACTTTCAGTATATACACAGGTATATGTATATAATTTTTTTAATCAAAAGAAATTAAATAGCTGCTGAAATTTAATTAATCAGATATTTGGCTATGTTTCTCATCAACAAGCTTTTCAATATTGGTAGGTATATTTGAAATTGCAATTTAATACAATTTTTTAGTCCTTTGTCATCAAGGCGATTTCAGTGATCATTTTTTTTTTTATAATTTTCCTTTTTGAAAAGTGTTGTTCACACTGATAAGTACTACCAAATAAAATCATTATTTGCCTGGAATGGGTAGCCAGCAATGGAAATTTATCAGACAGAAAGTAACCTATAAAAGTCAATAAGACTAACTTTTGAAACTTATTTCTTGGTTCAGTGTTGCTTTGCAAATCAATTATTTCCATTTGAAATTCTTTGGGAATCCTTTCAACGTCTATATTAAAGGGTGATGAGAAAATATCAAAAATAGTTCCATTTTTGTATAAGTTTTTGAACCAAGAACCGAATTCTTCTTGTAGTCTCTGTATTTCCTCTGCATATTTTTTCATTTCAGGTGGATTTTCTTTTCTCAAAATTCGAAAATGAACCATATGATTAGATTCCAGTTGCAGATTACATATTTTTAGTTTATTTTCAAAGACTTTTATTTTATTGAACATTTCATTAATAAGCTTGTTTTGTCCTTGAAGATTTACGTTTAATTTGTTCAAATGTTGAGTAATGTAAATGCAAAGTCGCACATCTAGTCCTTGTCATTAAATTCTGGAAATGGGTTGTCTTTCACATCCAAGAATAACTGACTTCCGTTCTTCAAATCATACACATTGTGCTGCAACTTAACCATCGAATCTCTGTGTTAAAAAAGGATATCGCCATATTAGCTTTCCATATCTCTCAAAAATTCCTTAAATTTGCAATGAATCAGTCCTCAAGATCTAATAAAATTTATAGTTTTCATTATTGGTGGAACAACATTGGACATTTTCAAAACTTTTGCACTCAAATTTTCTTGGTGCAAAATGCAGTGAGAAGTAATTATTTCGAGTCCTGTTAATTTTTTATGTCTAGATAATCCTGACAGACCAACATTCATACTAGACATGGCTCAAGCTCCATCTGTTGTTATACCGATGATCTTGCCTATTGAGATATTTAATTAAGAATTTTTCAGCTCCTTGTATATATCTTTTTCGGTAGTAGTTCCTTTCATTGGAACTAAAGATGCAAATTCTTCGGTGATTTTGAAACTAGAATATGTCATCATCAAATTCCTGCAATGTACCCTCAAGGGGTGTACAGGATATGATAGTACTACATGAAAAATTTACATCATTAATAACTTCCTATTTCCAATTTTCCTCCAGATCAGTCTGTTACTTGTCAAGACTCCAACATTATCAGATCTTATATTTCTATCGTCTAAGGCACTTTGTACAGTATTATTCCACCGATATCTTGGTCTTCCTCTGGGTTGCTTTCTTGACAACCTGGCAGAGAACACTTGTTTTGCTAATCTTTCCTCGCCCGTTCTATTTAAGTGACCATACCACCTGAGATTAGCTCTGCTAATGCATTCCTGGATGCTGACAATGTCAAGTTCTTTCCTAATACCCTCGTTTTTAATATGATATTGCCATTGATGCCATCTGTTCACGCCTCTAATCTTTCTCAGGACTCTCATATCTGTGGTCTCTAGTCTTTGGTCAATTGTTTTACTTCCCACCCAACTCTCAGATCCATAAGTTAAAACTGGTTTGAGCACTGTCTTGTATACAGCTAATTTAGTGTCCCGACTAATTTCTCTCTTATTCCATATGAATTTATTCAGTTGACTTCCTACCATACCAGCTTTGTTGATTCTGTTGTCTATTTCCATATTTAATTTGCCATCTTCAGTAAAAATCGCACCTAAGTAGCTGAAATGTTTTATTTGTTCCACAGGTTCTCCGTTCACAACGCAGTTGAAGTTTTCAATGATTCTGCCTATTTTCATTGTCTTTGTCTTTTTATTGCTGACCTTCATACCATATCTATTACAACAGCTATTCAGTTTAGTCAGGGAATCTTGCAGACTTGTAGCGGATTTATTTAGAAGTATAACATCATCCGCATAAAGCAAAGAGCTGACATTAACACCGCCAATTTTGATATCATGTTTAATACCGCTTTCCTTTATAATGTGATCCATATAAACAATGAATAACAGAGGGGATAATGTACATCCTTGTCTCACACCAGATTTAACATTAAACCATCTTCCTGTACTTCCTTCAATTCTAACTGCTGACTTACAACACTCAAATAAAGACTAAGTATTTGCTTGATGTAATGTCCCATTGACACCATATAACTATAGCTTCTCTCTTGGCACCTTGTCATATGCCTTTTTCAGATCGACAAAACTTAAATACAGATCTTTGTTATATTCCCATGCTTTCTCAACTATTTGTCGTAAAGTGAAGATCTAAAACTGACAGTCTCTATTTGGCCTGAATCCAGCTTATTCTTCACCAAGCTTTTCTTCCACAATTCTTCTGAACCGTTTTTCAAGTATACTTGCATAAATCTTGCCACGAACACTCAGTAGGGAAATACCCCTGTAATTCTCACATTCAGTTTTATTTCCCTTTTTATATATGGGTGCTATGAGAGCTCTACTCCAATCATCGGGAATTCGTCCCTCTCACCAGGCTTTCTGAACTATGCAGTGCAGCCACTGTAAGACTTTTATACCACCATACTTCAGCATTTCTGGTCGAATATCATCTACTTCTGCTGCCTTTCCACATTTCAAGCCTTTGGTGGCTTTTTCTACTTCAAGTATGGATATGTATTCCTGACTGCAGTGTTTTTTACTACTGTGCTGTCATCACTGCTTGTTTCATTTAGCAGTTTTTCAAAGTAATTACTCCATACATCAAGGATATCTTTTTCTCCCGTTTTCATGTCATTATTATTTGCCATTATTATTAGCTTTGCTCTTTTCTCCAAATTTTCCCAAAATATTTTTATATGTCTCACAATCATTTCCTACTCTGCTATTTAGATCCCCAACAAGGACCAACTTTTCCTTTTTCATTGTGTCAGTGCTTTTTCTAAAGCCTCAAAAAAACTCCTCCACTTCTACCTTAGTAGAACCTTCTGTGGGACCATAGGCACAAATAAGTCTCATTGTCCAGTTGCCCATTCCATTATTTGCCCACATCCCTACTTGAGACTGCCTGCCATTCAAGAAGATTAGCCTCGTATTTAGTGTTGAATACTATGGCTACTACAAAATACAAAAAACTAAATATATTCCTCTCGAAAAGACTGCAAGTTGTGCCATATCACTAATATCACAACTTTCATTCGTAGCCAAAGAAATCCATTCTAACTTAGAAATATGTCCCTGCAAAATTTGCTCATTATTTTGCAAGAGATCATCAATCCCTCTTGCGATTGTAAATCTGACAGGCTGATTTTTGAAATTATCTTTTTTTATCAGGGAAAGCGACATCTTCTATCACTAGTAAGCATTATTTTACTATTTCTCTATCAGAGAATGATTTCATTCTTTTTGCCAAAATTTGACTAACAATGTAGCTTGCACGAACTGCAGTATTTGCGGTTAATGAATCAACTCTAAGTACATTTTGCTGTTTAAGTTTTTTTGCAGTTGATTCACTTTGCCTTAGCGCAACTGTCCTTGCAAATTGTCATTTGACGACTGTTTAGTTTTTAATGGCTCTTGATGCTAATTACTTGAGAACAAATCTTTTCACAACATATCAAGCAAACAGAATTGTCTTTTATTCAAATAAAAGAATAGTCATATGTCCTTCTTTTGTTAAACTGACGATTTTTGTCCTCAACTTTGCATTTTCTAGATTTTGAACTTGTTGATTAAACACAGGGTTCTGTTTGTATAAAAAAAAAAAAATTATAAATAAAAATAAAATAAAATAAATTGTAAAGATGCAATTTTTTAAAAGCAAAAATTATATTACTGTTATAAATATATAATTTGCTTAGGTTTTGAAAGAACTTGTATCAGTAAGTTTATTCAAGAATAATGCAACTACTTCCATATATTGTTAGAGTATGACTGCTCGTGCATGACTGAAAATGCAAAGGTGAATGGCACAATCGTGGGAACTATCGTTGCGAGCAAATATTTTTCACGTGACCTCTTAATGTGTGCTTCGTATTGATAACACATTGTGCCTTTTGCTAAAATTTTTACACTTCAGCTAAATGAAGTGGAACATTTTGGCAGGCCACAGGTTTAGTAGTTGGAGGGCTGTATTTGGCCTGTGGGTTAATAATTATATAGCAAATATCTTAACAATAGATGTAGGCGAAAGTGTAAATTTCATTACATAACTAAGCTTATTTTCATACTTAGATATACATGCAAAAAATTACCGAATATCACATATTTCTAAATATACTGTATTTCTGTGCCATGCATCACTGTTACTGACGTGCTGAAATGCTGTACCATTGCATACCTTCCCCCCCCCCCCAAAAAAATACTGCTTATTAAATTAACATAATTTCTCAGCTGTTTGTGTTAAAGTGTAAATCTGATCAATGTAACTTCAGTTCTGGCATAAATCCAGCTTGTGCTTCTCCATGATGCTCTTTCTCCAATTTTTCTTCTCTTCAAGGTTTTAAAATCATTTAAAATAATGAACTCTTAACCCCCCTCCCCCACCACCACCAAATTAGAATTATTACTACTTCGGGTTTTGTAACCTCACAAATGGCACTTGGCATGTGTCTAATCAGATATCTGGGTGGTAGCTTATTCTAATTAATTTTTATTTAGTGCCTGCTAATATCTGTTGTTGGTTGTAAAAACATTCTCCTTTCACTAATGACAATATAGTTGCGATTATTAACTCCTTGATTGCTGCCCAGTTGAAAAATTCACATGTACACTCTGGAGATTCATAGGATTTCTGACAGGTGGGTAGAAAGAGCATTGCCACTCAGGTTACAAGAAGAAACGAGAGAGGAAAAAAAAATTATGAAGATAAGACAGTATTGGTTTAGAAGTTTCCTCTGAGAATTGACAGTTGAAATATGTTAGGCAATTCTGAAATTGAATTTCATTGTAATTCAAGAATTTAATGTTGCAATTAAATGGATGGTAACAGGAGATACTCAGTAGATGCTCTGTAACATTCAAAAACACACTAAAATAAGTTATTTTCTGTCTGAATGGATTTTTTCAAAAACAAGTGGAGCAATTAGATAATATAAAAGTGTAAGGTGCACGTATATAAACAGTGAAAAGCCTATCTTCTTGAAACAGTGTTTATGAAACGTTAAAGGAAACTGTTTTCTCTGGTAAAGAAGAATTTGTGATTGTATACGTGAGAAAATTGAGAATGAACATTTAATTATTTTAAAATGTTACAGTATTTTATATTAATCACTGATGACAGCGTGTGAATAAATGGAAGAAGATATATATGCTAATTGATGAAATACTTATGTATAACAATACTAACATGAGGCAGGGCAAAAATGATGGGATCCTCTACAGAAGGGAAATATCAGAAGTATAGTACTATTTAAAGTCTTGGATCCAATTATGTTAAAAATTTATTATACATAAATTTATAGTATAATATACATAATATTTATACATAAGATAAATATTTATCTTATGTATAGTTTTTTAGTTTTATCAAGTATATTTTTATAAGTCTGTTTGTGTGTTTTTGGTGTTTTAATTATTAATTTGATAAAATACGATAGAAGTGAGTATGGCTCACTTCTATCGTATTAAGAAGGACAATGGTGGGTAGTAATAATGGTTCGCCATCTTTATTCAATAACTGTAATATAAAGGAGATTATTCAGTGTACTAACTGCGAAATGTACGCTTTGCGGAGTGTGGTTGGAGTATGGTTAGATGATAATAAAGAAGTGAATGTGTGTAGAAAATGTAAGGAAAATGAGGAGGTCGTGAGTGTGATATTTTTGTCAAACTTCAGAATGAAGAAAATAGTGATATGGCAAGGTTGTACCAGAGAACTGTGAGGGCGTGAATGTAGAAAGTGTAAATGATGGTATTAATACAGAGCAAAATAATGGTTTAACAGGAAATAAAGATGAGATAGATGCAATGAGTGAGATCACGTTGTTGAGCGGAGCGATACAAGGAGCAAAGCGGCAGCTAGAGCATATGAACAAAAGTCTACTGAGTGTACCAGCCAATAATAAAAAGTATGATAGGAAAAATAAGAGTATGAGTGTGAACGTAAACAAAATGAAGGAGAGAGTGATGTATGGAGATTCGTTAGTACGAGGTGTGTTAGTAGAGGATTTGACAAAATCGTACCAACCAGGTGCGACCATCAAGGACGTAACTGAGTCTATTAGAGAGCAAAAGGAAAGGGTGAGAGAAATGATTGTTGTGGCAGGTACGAATGATTTGAAAGGAGATAAAATGGAAATGATATAGGACCTGAATGAATTGTTTGAGGTAGCAAAAGAAAAGAGTGAGAGAGTTAGGATGATTAGTCTTTTGCTGCGGTATAAAGAGGGTGTGACTAGGGGAGTGAGAGGCAGTTTTTTTTCGTGCAGAGTTGTGAATGATTGGAATGCCTTGCCTGAGAGTGTGGTGTCTGCAGGGAGTTTGAATGTGTTTAAGACCCAGTATGATGAGATGTGTGTGAGATAAAAGGACCTCCTAGATGAGTCTTTGACTCCATGAAGTCTTGTTTAATAATAATAATAATGACAGTGAAGTGTTTAAAAGGAGGGCCATAATTGCAAATGACTTTATGCGTGGGTTATGTATGACGAGTGGTGTGGAATTTGTGGACGTGTGGAGCGAGTTCGATGGGATCTATATAAGATGGATGGCTTGTATGAATGAGTATAATATGCCCGAGCGAATAAGGACATCAAATCAGAATGGGATAGTTAGTATAAGGCATCAAGGTAGGGATGGGGCTAATGGGGGTCTGAAATTCATGTACACTAATGCTAGGAGTATTAGGAACAAGAAGGAAGAATTTTTGGCCATGGATGGCACTTCCAGACCACAGGTTATTGGCATTAGTGAAACATGGCTGACTGTAGATGATATAGCTAGTGGGATTGAATGTGATGGGTATAGTGTGTTCAGGAATGACAGGGAGAATAAAATGGGGGAGGAGTATTGTTTATGAGCTGCAGCCAAGGAGAATAAAAGTTGAATTGCAGGATAGAGAAGAGCACATTTGAGGCCATTTGGTGTGAGATTGTGGCTAGCAGAACAAAATATAAAATTGGGTGCTGCTATAGACCAGATGATGGAAAAGATGGTGGAGATAGTATGCACAAGCAAATAGAAGAAATGAGTGGAAGGAGGGTAATTATGGGAGATTTCAACTATGGTCGCATTGATTGGAGTGAGGAGAGGACAAACGGGAGGAAGGAATTGGATTTTATGCGGTTATTAAGGAATTACTATCTGCGACAGCATGTAATGGAAAATACTAGGGGTCAGAGTGCTTGACCTAGTAATTGCATCTGAGGATTTGGCTGTAACAAATATGACCACATTGCCACCAATTGGTGAGAGTGATTATAGGGTCTTGACTTGGAAGGTGGCTAAAGGTGTGGAATTTACAATTAAGACAGGGTACATGTGGAATTATCGAGCTGGTAAGTATGACAAGCTTAGGATTTTGATTGGTTCAGTGCCATGGCATGTACAACTGCAAGGACTAGAAGTCGATGGTGCATGGGAGGTAGTTAAGAAGTGTTTGCATGAAGCAATGGCTGACTGTATACCTAGAGTCCAAATAATAAATCAAGTAGGGGTTAAATGGATGAATAACACCATTAAGCTTGAGTTGCAAAAAAAGAAACAACTATGGAAGAAATTTAAGGAGAAAGGTGACCGGCAGGCACATGAACGGTATAAAGCACAGGCCAGAAGGGTAATGAGTGTGGTAAGAAAAGCAAAAAAGATTACGAAAACACATTGGTCATGCAGGCTAAAGAGAATCCTAAACAGTTTTTTCAATATGTTGCAAGTAAAAGAAAAAATGTATATGGCAGAATGATTTTAAAGAATGCTGATGGTAGGGAGGTAACTGAATCAGTTGATATAGTTGATTGAGGTAGCTTAGAGTTACTGAGTGAGCACTTTGCAAGAATATATCATCCATGTGGTGTCATCGCAGAAATGAATGAACCAATAGATTATACGGGAATTGTGGTGAATGAAGTGGAGGTGAGTAGTCTATTGCATAACCTCAATGTCAATACATCTGTGGGATTGGATGGTATACGAGCTCGTGTCGTACGTGAAGCGGCTAAAGAATTGTCAGTACCCTTGACCATTTTGTTTAATTTGAGTCTCGGGTCTGGGTTAGTCTCGAGAGGGTGGAATGAGGGGAAAATAGTTCCACTGCATAAAGGAGGTTCCAAGACTGCTGTTGTAAATTACCGACCGATTAGCATATCAGGAATCGTTGTCAATGTCTTGGAGAAATTAGTCAAGAAAATAATACAGGATTGGATAGATGAAAATGGGATATTGTATGGGGGACAACATGGTTTTGTGAAGGGTAGATCATGCCTCAGTAACTTGCTCACGTTTTATAACACAGTGACGGCTGAACTGGATAAGGGTTATGGGTTTAACAGTGATTCTACTGGTCCTTACCAGGACCTTGGACAGGATACCACATGGAACTCTAATCAGTAAACTGGAGCAGATGGAGATGGATAGGAGGGTGGTTGATGGAGAGCGATACCAGAGAGTGGTTTATTCAGGAGTTGAGTCCAAAAGACAGCATGACTAGTGGTGTGCTGCAGGGTTCTGTTCTTTGACCACTACTTTTCAATTTGTTCATCAATGATATAGGAAAGGATCTGAGAGGAAGTGTTCACTTGTTTGCTGATGATGCAAAGTTGGGTAGAGCAATTGTGAGTGCACAGGATGTCAAAATTTTACAGGATGATTTGGATAGTTTGGAGGACTGGGGAAAATGGATGTCAATTTAATATGGCAAAATGTAAGGTTATGCATTTTGGGGTGAAAAGAATAGCAGCAGTATATCACATTGGTGGAACCGTACTCCAGGAGATTGATGAGGCCAGGGATTTGGGAGTGTGGTGGATAGGGAATTGAAGTTTATGGGGCACATTGCAAAAGTGGCTAAATCAGCTCATCAAATCACTTGGCTTCTGAAAAATACTTTAACAAGCAGAGACAAACAAGTTATTGTTCCTATGTATCGAGTCCTGATAAGACCCCCATCTAGACTACTGTGCCCAGATATGGGCGCCAGGGTTTCTTCTTGATGGGGAGGAAGTGTAGAGGATCCAGAGACGAGTGACCAAGATGATAGCAGGTCTGTGGAATGAACCTTATGAGAACAGGTTGAAGATTTGTGGGTTGCAAAAATTGGTCGATAGGCGGAAAAGGGGTGATATGATTGAGACATTCAAATTACTGAAGGGTTTCTATAAGATTAATCCAGAAGATATTTTTGAGAATAGGACTGGTGGTGGGAGGACTAGGGGCCATACATGGAAGCTGGGCAAGAATGTGGTTAGCAGGGGTGTTAGACCTAAGTTTTTTACTTGGAGAGTGGTGAATGAGTGGAATAAGCTGCCAGAGTCTGTTGTGGGTGCTACGACCGTGAATGAGTTCAAGGCAAGGTATGATAGATACTGTGTGAATGTCGAATAGTTGTTCTTGACATGATGTTAGGGCCTCCCTCAGTGAGTCTGTCGACTCCTTGGAGTTGCCCGGAATAATAATAATAATAATTCAGTTGTGAGCCTTGATTCTGGAAGAGCTAAGTTTGAGGTTATTTGCAGATATATGGACATTTGCGAATTCTTGTGACTACAGATATGTATTAACACTAGATGATGCATCGTTAGGATTACATCAAGTTTATATACAAAGTAAATGTGCTTGCATAAAGCTTACCTGGGCCATAAAGGATATTCTTTAATTCTCATAGTTTTGCTTACCTTTTTATAGATTGGCACTATGAGAGCCATCTCCTCCAGTCCTGAGTAATTGGATTGATTCCTGATCATTGCCTTTGGTCATTACAAAACTTTTATACCTCCAATAATTGATCATTCCAGTTTATCAATCCAGCTACCTGCATTTCATGTTTTTTTTTTCCCTGGCAATGATTTCTGTTCCTGAGGCTTAAATATTTTCTTCCACTCTTCTGTCACTTTCATTTGAATGTCATTATCTTCAGTTTTCATGTTGCTTTATTAATTTGATTCTTTTACAGTACTCTTTTCTCTTTTTCTAACCCTTCTCAGTAGCCTTTAGAACATTTTTCAACAGATCGTTTTTACAGTACTAGCGAAAAATGTACTGTATGCTATATTTAGTCGAAAACCAAAATACCGTAAGAGTATGGCACATCACGGTTTATTTTAAATTAAAATTTTAATTGAAGTTTGCATTATTAAACATGAGTTTTAGTTAAATTTCAAATTAAAGAAATATTGTATATCATACCATATTCTTATAATTGCCCCTTTAAGTGAGCAGTATCAACGTATGACCATTGTACCTAATGAAGTCTTTGTCCATTAGGAGGACAACGTATTCACACCTGCTGTGCCAATCTCTTTTCACTAGTTGGTGCATCTGATAGGATTACATCAAGTTTATAATTAGAGGCTTCAAATTGTAGTTTGAATGATTAATTAATTTAACTTGTAGACACTATTCATTCGGACTGAATGTTTCTTCGGCATGTTTTGCTATCCTACATGGCTGACAGAATCTTCAGGAAGATATTTGACACACACACACACAGAAAAAAAAAAAAAATGTTACCAATCTTGTAGTTTAATCACATGTATCATTATGCACATCATGCATAGTTTATCCATTGTTGTGTAAACTCGTTATGCGATTGCTAACATAACAGAGGTTGTAAGTGTTACAAACACTAATTAATGACTTCCAAGTGTCATGAAGTATAAGCAAATTTGCTTTTTTCTTCTCTTATTTTCAGCATTGTCTACACGTTCTTTTTTATAGATTTCAAAACTTCTCCCAGTTTGACGTGTGTACTATTTTCCACAACAACCAGGAATCTCGTATGCCCCAGGACGTTTGTAGAATAGAGCATTGCCTATGGGGGGACATTTTACACAGCTGGTTTGAAAGTTGTTCTGATGTTGACAGATTTTAATAATTGGACTATTTTTCTTAATGCATTGCCAACATATACTAATGAGAGTGTACCTTTGTAATTAATTTCTGGGTAACAGGGAATGGCTCAATAGAAATAAAAACTGGTTTAGTTGCTTGTTTGAGTAGCCATTTTGGAGGAACTGACCAAATAGGAATTGAAGTTATTTTCTTTTAATTTTATCATTTTTGAGTATATTTGAAACTCTATATCAACATCCAAAAACATCTATACCAAATCTCTGAAATTCTATATATTTCTTCTTTTCAAACAAATCTCTTTTTTGTTCACACAAGTACTCTTTGGCTATACATGTATACTACATGAATTACTGTCCATTATTTAAGTTTTATGTATAATCCCATATTGATCTTCATGATTACACTGTTGCACATGCAAATGAGTCAGTGTAACCTATTTATTTATTGTTTTGAATTCCACTCACAAAATGCTTAAGTCCATGATGGAATTCAAACCTGCTAGTTAGAGAATGCATACACTAATCACTTAGCCAATTGGTTGGTCAGGTGTGAGTTATTAGATATTAAATTTGTGGAATCGACTAAGTTAAATATCTCCCAATAAAATTACATTTTATTTACATGCTACACAAAGTGCATTGAAAGCAAACAACTGTATACATAGTTTCTTATTTGTTAACTACAGCAGCTGACTACATTGGTAATAGAGCTTCACAGCTTTTTTCCTCTCAAGTGATATTTTTGGAGTTCAGAAAACACTTAACAGGGAGCATTTGTAGTTTGATCAGGTGTAAAGCTCTGTGTTCGAATCCTGTGTAAGATGTAGAGAACTTTTATGAAGGCTTTTCAGTTAAAGGTGAATTAGCTCACTCATATAGAGGTAAGAGAGTTCCATCCTGGAAGACAAACTGGATAGAAAACATCCAGCTGACAGGCATAGCATGCTGTATAAATAGGATTTGACCACACCATCATATTAAGTAGATTTGTATGGAATCAGATTACTTGTATTCTGTTAAGAATCATGTGTTTTGAGAAAAAAATTTTCTTTAGAACCCTAGTTGCCAAAGAAAAGTTATGTTCTTTACACATGAGAAGATGGATGTTTGTAAACATCTTTAGTGGGCAGGTGAATTTCATGACCAAGTGTGAGACCACCACCACTCTGCTTATTGGAGGAAAGGTCTCACGCTAGTGGTCACACAATTTAATATCACTATGTTTTTAAAATCCTCTTCAGAAATAGTTCTAGAAGTTTGTCCCCATAAGATTTAGAAATATACACTGCTTGAAAAGAGGTCAGTGGACACCCCTGTGGGTAAGGTGCATCATGCCATGTAACGAGCCACATGTTTGTAGTCGGTATAAATTGAAAGAATATGATGCTCCCAAGTCAGTGCAACTGTGTTCTGGGGGGAATGGCAGTGAAAAGGGAACTGACAGTTTGAAACAGGCCTTGTGATAGGATGCCACATTACAGACCTGTCTATTTGAGAAGTTGTTGGCAAATTGGGTTATCCGAGCTCAACAGTCATTGATACCATACTTAGATGGAAGTGCAAGGAGTCATCTGCAGTGGAATGACCTACCATACTCACTGAATGTGACTGTGGGGGTGCTATGAAGGATAATATGTAAAAAACCACCATTTGTCGGCTGAGGATTTCTGGACATTGACTGGAACACGAATCTGCATTCAGAACTGAGGCTCACAACATGGGTTTCCATGGTATGACTGCAATATGTAAGCCCGTCATTACCTGAACCACCATACTTGTACAGTGGGAAATGGAACGATGAATTATGCTACAACCTCTGGTGAATAGATGAACTGGTGTGGGTGTGGCAGATGTGTGGTGAATGTCTCTTACCAGAGTCTGTAATCCCAAGTATGAAATTGAGTTGGAAGTGGACAATGCAACGTTTCCTACTTTCTACAAAATTGACCATTGGCTCTTTCAGCAAGACAAATGCACCGTGTCATAAAGCTGCTGTAACTGCATAGTTTGTGGACATGAATGTTGCCACACTCTGTTGTCTTCCACAGAGCCCTAATCTCAATCCTATTGAAGATCTGTGAGATGTGTCTGTACCACAACAGTTCAGGACCTCATTACCTGCCTAAATTCCCATTGATCGCTATCGTACACTTGTGAAAAGTATGCTCCAGGATCGCTGCATAAATCGCAGCAAAAGGAGGTCCTACATCTTTTTAAAGCCAGCACTACAGCTGTTTGTTCCTCACACTGTCCATTGACTTCTTTCCAAGCAGTGTACATGCTTGAAAGGGATTGCTATGTAGTATGGGATACTGAAGCCTTTGATTTGGTGTGAACACTGTATACCAATAGCTTAGCTGTGAAGATAATTCATGCGCAATCTATTCCTTGTGGATTGTGCGTGAATTATCCGATGGATTTGAATTTGGCAGAATTCGAACCCAGCCTTAATCCTTTATCCGATGTCACTTTGATAAAGGATATTAAACAAGAATGTAATTTCTTAAGTATAATTTTGTTTGTAACTAAGTGATAAAACTACAGTTATTTAATAATTGGGTGGATTTGAGCTTTGTATAGAATTTATAGCTGTTCAGAAGTAAAACATTAAAAAAAGCCGATTTCTTCAATGATGAGGATATACTGATTTTAATATTCTTATGCAAGGAAAGATTAGCATTTAGAGTTCATATGAAGAGAAAAATCTTGATTTTTCTCTTCATATGAAATACGAAGTGCTTACAATTTGAATTTCAGTAGAATAAAAACCAGTGAAAAGAAAAACATACATGAAAATTATTAAAAAAAAAAAATGGGATGTAAATTGTCAACTCAAATATTCTGAAGAAAAAGTGAGAGTAAAGGCAAAAACCTAATTTGAAGAAAATGCCAGTTTACTTAGGCTGGAAGGGAATATATTGAAGTCAGTCATTAGAAATACAGTAGTGAGTGTGACTTGGACTGACACTTGGCAGTGACAGTCCAAGAAAAGAAGAGACCATATGGAAAGAACTTTTATTGAAAAAGCTTAGAAATGGAGAGTGGCTTCCACCACCAAATTTTTTTTTTTTGTAAACCAATAGTACATTTATACTTTGGATGGACTAATTTTTTTTTCTATATTTTATTAATTATATATATTTATTTTTTACATTGTCCTGCTCTAGAGACCAAATATTAACTTTTTCAAGAGCTACTTCAGGCTTCCAATAAGCAGGACCTAGCAATGAGATTCATCTCTCACCTTAAAGACATTCACAAACATCCCTCCCTTCAGTGGGATTTGAACCCATAGCCTATTGGTTGGAGTGCAAATACACTAACCACTTGGCAAAAATGCCAGCCTGGCATACCACAGATATATATATCACAAAACATTTATCACACTTATATATCCACTTATCATTTGTGATAAGTGATATAAAACTGAAGGACTATTCTGGATGTCTGGAGTAATTTTTTGTGAATAATACCTATGAAAAGTTTTTTGTAAATCTAAAGTACAATGCTTGCTATGGTGGTTAGGCCCCAAGTTCCTAGTATGTATCCCTTAAATGGGGCAGGATTGTGAAGAATCTCTGGGCTCAAAATGGTGTGTCCACTAAAACTAGGAACTTGGAATGTCAGAACCCTGTATGAAGCAGGTAAGCTAAGAAACACTCTCCAGGAAATGAAAAGACTTGGAATTGGGATTTTAGGAATGAGCTATGTTAGGATGGAAGTTAGGAAATCAGGCAGAACTCAAGTTGATGACATGACAATGTGCCACTCTGGAAGTAGTGATAACAATCATCAAAATGGAGTTGGAATAATATTAAACAAAGATGCCAATAAGTCACTGTTGACCTTCATCCCCTACTCAGATTGGATGTTATTAAAACTGAAAAGTCAACCACATAAACCTGTATAAGATATCAATCTTATGCAGATCTATGTCCCCACTGATGACAAGAATGATACCGAGATCAGAGAATTTTATAATCAATAAAAAGAACTAATGAAAAATACAAAGAAACATGATATTAATTAACATCGTCATGGATGATTTCGTTGCTAAAGTTGGGAAAGGTAGAAATTGAGATATGGTTGGCAAACATGGACTGGGAACAAGAAATGAGAGAGAGAGAAGAGACCATCTTATTCAATTCTGCCAAGAAGAGGAACTAATAATCACAAACACATGGTTTAAGCTACCAGCCTGAAGGCTATATACTTGGCGATCACCATAGGATAATAATACAAATATAGTCAGAAACCAAATTGATTACTTGCTAATTAATCAAGAATTTCAAAGTTCCATAAAGAGTACCAAAACCTATCCTAGTTGTGGATATTGCTTCTGATCATAATTTACTGATGTCATGGTTAAAACTTAGACTGAAATCTATAGTTAAGAAACATCAACAAAAAAGGTTAGATCTAGGAAAGTTAAAAAAACATAGAGATAAGAAAAAAACTGAGTCAAGATCTGAATCATGAGAGCACTTATTAAGAATAATGAATCATGAGGCAAATTAAAATCTGTCATCATAGAGAAATGTGCCAGTACTTTGTGTCCTCATAGAGCAATAAAAAAGAAAGATTGGTTAACTGACAAGATTCTTTTGCTCATGGATCAACACAGATCCTATAAAAATCATAGTTCAACAAAATATAAAGTGGTTCATAAAATTATTAAAGACAAAATCAAAGAAGCAAAAGTAATGTGGATGAATGAAAAATGCCAAGAAATAGAATTTCTACAGGAAAAGCATGACAGTTTTAATCTACACAAAAAGCTGAAAGAGACCTCAAGTATGTATGTAAATTGATTATTTGGGAAATGTTGATCAAGTATCTGAGAAAAAAAACTATTTAATACCAACTAGTTTCACCAACTTGAGCTGTTGGCATCTTCAGGGTACAGGACTGATGATAGGAACTAAAGCGAACAAAACATGTTGCAGACTAGACATTAACAGAATTCTAATTATAAATTACAAAACAACACTGAACGTGTGCAATACACGTGTGGCGCATACATGATTTTACTTGTTGTTTCGGAATGTTTTATAGGATTACTGCTCTCGCATTTTTAAAGAAGCCACAACAGTCACCAGTTCTGTAGAAAATCTTAATAGGAACCAAGGTTTAATCTTATCCGAGATCTGGAAGACCCTAATTAGATCTCTAAACACACAAGAAATGAACTTTAGTACCAACTATAAAATGTTCCTAAACAACAAGTGAAATCATGTACGCTCCACACGTGTATTGCACGTGTTCAGTGTTGTTTTGTAATTTATAATCAGAATTCTGTTAATGTCTAGTCTGTAACATGTTTTGTTCGCTTTAGTTCCTATCATCAGTCCTGTACCCTGAAGATGCCAACAGTTCAAGTTGGTATTAAATGGTTTTATTCTCCATTACTTGATCAACATTTTCCAAATAGTCAATTTACATAGCTTCTCTGGTCAAGAAAAAATATCGTTTAATAAGACCTCAAGTATATTTAAGAAAAAACAACTATATATCTTTCGAAACAAAAAGGGAGAAATAATATCCGAAAAGGATGATAAAATACAAGAATGAATAAAATATGTAGAAGAATTCTTGACTGATAACAAACGAAACTCAGAAAATAGTTATGAACATGTGGAAGATCCATGCCTTCTAAGATCAGAGGTAGAATATGTGCTGAACTCAGCTTAAAACAGTAAAGCCTTAGGCTTTACTGTTTTAGATAGACTACCAGTGGAAATAGTGAAGTTGTTAGAAGGCGGCAACATTACTATATTAGTAAAGTTATTTAATCAGATCCACGATACAGGCATAGTCTCTCAAGACTGGTTACAGTCGACTTTCGTCATGCTACCTAAAAAATCTAATGCCAAAACTTGTAATGACTACAGAATGAATGAGTCTTGTTCTCAAAATGTTTCTGAAAATAATTTAAAAAAGAATATACAGAAAATGTGAAGACACCATCAGTGATACCCAATTCAGCTTTAGAAGCAGTTTGCAAACCAAAGATGCTCTTTTCTGTTCTCAAATCTCATTACAAAAATGTAGTGACCAAAACAAGGTAGTAATCATTTGCTTCATCAGCTTCAAGAAAGTATTTGACAAAGTCCAACATGCTAAAATGATTGAATTATTAAAAAGAATTGGATTAGATGGTAAAGACATCAGAATTATTGAAAACTTATATATTGGAACCAAAAGGCATCTGTTCAAGTCGGTGACATTACTACAGACTCCATTAACATTAAGCGAGACGAGAGCATGTGTACTGTCGTCTCGCTTTTTTAATATATACTCAGAATCCATATTTCAAAAAATCTTAAAAGTGGGTAAAGGGATTAATGTAAATGGTGAAATCATCAATGACAGCTCTCCTGGCTAATCGAACTAGTGAATGAAGAGAGTGAAAAAATGGGATTAAGAATAAATATCACCAAAACTAAATTCATGAACATAACCAAGAAACCAATTCTTAATTCAGAACTTTCTTTAAATGGGAAGCAAATAGAAAGAGTAACAAAATTTAAATATCTTGGATGCTGGTTAAATGAAGAATGCAATCCAGAAATGGAAATAAAAGTTAAAATTGAAATGGCAAGAAAAAAATTTTCTCCTGATGAGATCAGCACTGTTTAATTGCAACCATAAAAAGAAAAACTACATATCTTGGTCACCTACTTCATAATGAAAAATATAAGATACTTCAGAAGAGTAACTTTACTATAGACGAGCTCTGAAGACAATGCACTGTCGAAACAGCTCACACCCCGTTACTCCTAAACCCAGTCTTGTTCCATCATATTCTGTCCCTCTCCTTTCCCCAAAAATTTCTATCTTTCACCTTCTCGAGTTTTAAAATTCACATACCTCTTGTCTCACCTGCAATTCTCCCACATCTGTCTTCACCCCCCCCCCCTCCTTAGTTATATTTCAGCAGTAATACAAATATATATTGTCACACAGCAGATGCTGATCAATAAGAAGACAACCAGGAACATCCTACAAAGGTATGTCTAAAATTATTCTTTCCATATAATTTCATGTCCATCTTTAAAACATCAGAATTTCTCTTTCTCCTGTTAACCAGAGTCTGTAACCACAATCTGTCCTCATAATCTAAATCCCATAATCCGAATATAATCTTTGTGACTCTTCTTTGCACCCTTTCCACAGTTTCTTTATTCCCTTGGAACCTGGGAGACCAAATCTGCACACTAATTCAAGTGTGGTCTTATCAAAGCCTTTAAAGAGGCAAAATTACTTCCTTATGCTTACATGTCAAGGTTGGCTTCAACATACCAATTACAAAAAAAGCCATAAAAATTGATATTTATTTAGAAGAGTAACATGGAAATTTTTCCAGAATAATATATCTAAGATACTTCAATTGATTGTAAAAGGAAAGATAAATAGAAGAAGAGGACAAGGAAGATGAAAATCTTGGCTGGCAGACATTAGATAGTGGACTGGCATGAACTCTGAGAGACTGTTCAGAGTGGCTGAGGATCACTCAAAATTTGCTAAGGTGGTCACAGACCTCCGATAATAGATGGCAATCGAAGAAGAAAGTATAACGCACATCTTGAAACTAATTGGTTATAAATGACTGGGATTGTTTTTAACATTATTTTACTATCACAAATTTACATGTCCTGTCTGCCACTTTGAGACATACTGAAATGTCGAACTTATAAAAATCCCTAAATGGCAAAAAAGATGAGAGGTAAAGGGTGTTCGAAGACTTTCCAGTTTAATTCTTAAAACAGTTGGAATGCTAAACTGCAGTGTGGGATGTATGGTTGAACAGAGACTGGATGACTCATTGAGAACCATATTAAACACTAAGTTATCAACAAAAGAACTTTATATTGTTAATATTCAGAAAGTTGCATATGATTTCGACCAGTTTTGGAACTAATGAAAATCATGAAAGTTTATTGGAAGTTAATCATGATTAACTTCCAATCAACCAGTGTTGAAAACTAGTTGATTGGAAATTAATCATGAAATATCATTAGACTCATATATTTCATGAGGATATATGTGAAATTGTGATGAAATTACATCATGCTGACATGCTATTTTTTTAAGAGCATGTGGTTTGTATGGCATTTAAAATATTGCACACACATACACACATATACAGTGCCTTCATCATTATCTTCCAGTGGACTCATAATGTTTTGTAGGTTCTGATTAAGTTGGACATAATATTAGTATTGTGGATGTTTATTTCATGATAGACTCTGTTAGCTCATACATGCATTACTACTTGTACACCAGATTTTATATTTCCAGATGTTTATGCAGTGTTAATTACATACTATAACTGGCAAAATGCTATTTTTTTAAAAAATTTGATTATTCTTCTCTACCCTAAAGAGAAATTTATTCATTTGGAGTTTGTTATCCATTTTTCTGCAAAATATTTTAGGCATGACTGAAGGAAGAGCCATAAGACTTCATTTCAGCCATGTAAAATTACATAGGCAAATTAAATACTAGATCTAACATTATTTCAGAGCTGAATGTTTGTAGAAGCTACGAAAGTTCCATAGTTTCTACAAACATTCGGCATTGAAACAATCTTGGATCTAGTATGCACTTGTGATTGGTTTTTCTTTATAAAAGTTACCATAAAATATAAAATATTTTGTCCACGTTGATTTTTATATATGATAAACTTATATGTAAAAAGTGCAGACATGTGTGTTTAAAATGATAAATATGAAGCCATTGAACAAATCAACCATATTGGAATTAACTACTTATATGGTTGGTAGTAGAATTCAGAATAAATTAATTTTGCTACTCTGTTCATGTTTTATTATTGTAATAGATTAAAAAGACAACATTACCTGTATTTGACAGTTCATGTTATCAAGCGAGTCGAGAGTATGTTTGTTGGGAAGTAGGTGGGTAGATTGCTTAATGTGTAAAGAATTAATAATGGTTATACCATTCTTTTAATCCAAAGGGTTAAAATTACTGGATATATATGACCATCAGTGAGTTTGACAAAATACTGTGTCCTCAGTCCTCCCTTACAAACAGAAATGCTTGAACCCCACTCTTTATTATTATCATCTGAGATCTCCAGGGAGTCAAGGACTCATCAAGGGAGGCTGTAAATTACCCAACCCGGCTATCATACCTTCCCTTAAATTCATTTACACTAGATGCACTCACTACCCGTAAGGGCAAATTATTCCACTCACTCACTGCTCTCTGGGAGAAAAACCTAGCTCTTAATCCTTTCTTGACTGAGTACAACCTTAACTTCCGGGGATGTCCCCGTGTTCTCTCCCCACCTTCCATATAACGAAAAATTTCATCATTTGAAATGCTATAACACCCGTTCAAAAGTGTATAGACCTCTATCATATCACCCCTCTTTCTCCTGTAAACCAGAGTCTGTAACCGCAATCTGTCCTCATAATCTAAATCCCATAATCCAGATTGTAACTCTTTGTTACAATCTGGATTATGGGAGTTACAAAAGTTACAAAATCTTTGTAACTCTTCTTTGCACCCTTTCCACAGTTTCTTTATCCCCTTGGAACCTGGGAGACCAAATCTGCGCACAGTAATCCAAGTGTGGTCTTATCAAAGCCTTATAAAGAGGCAAAATTAACTCCTTATCCTTACATGTCAAGGTTCGCTTCAACATACCAATTATCCTCTGAGTTGTATTTGCAACTTTTGCTATGTGACCTTTGAACTTTAAATTCTTATCCACCAATATACCAAGATCCCTTGCCTCTTCAGTTTCTTGTAGCACAATGCTACTAATATAATATGCCGCTGGAACTCTAATCACTTTTTAGAATGATATTTTGAAAAAAGCCAACATCACAGCAGGTGTTGGCTTTTTTCTAAGTTAACATCCTTTTTTTGATGAGGGTAATAGATTTTTGCTGTTTTGTATATTATACATTATCTAAAATATTTCTCTGGAATGGCTTTTATTATTATTATTATTATTCCATCAGCACAGTTCTAAATCTATAACATTAATGCCACTAAGGATTGCATGGCCATTAGTCCAACCCTTCACTCTAGAGACAGGGAACTTTTTCAAGCCATTATTCTTACACTAGTTAGGACTGTGGCCTCACAGGTCTCACCAGAAATTTTGGGTTACCTAAAGACAAACATTTGTGCCAGATTGGGATTCATATCCACACCTTCTAGGTTGTAAAGTGGGAGGATGTTGTTCAATTAGCCAAGTCCAACAGCTTAATTGCAAGGTAAATTCCAACAGGTTGATTACAGAGTAAATGCAGAGTTGGCTTATTACAAATGATGTACACCTTTGAAACACATCTCTATATATCATAAAAACATTTAGTATACTGAGGAGTAATGCATAAATAACACTACAGATCACAAGTGGTAACAGAAGTATATAAATATAGTAGGGGAGGCAAAGGAATTTATCCTCTAGTACCGTGTTTACTCGAATATAACTTACCCTCGCATATATCTTGCACCCCTGGTTTTATTTTACGAAAAAAGAAGTTAAAAATTTTTGCATATACTTCACACAAACAAAAAAGTTTAAACTTTACGAAATAGATATTTTGCAACTGCGATAAATAGAAATTTATCGCAGTTGCATATATTTTGGAATTCAGTTGAAGGGAATCAACATATCAACTGAACAATTGTTCAGCTTGCATTTTTCGTTGAGTCACATGAATCTTGTGTTAATACCGCACCAATCATATGCACATCTTTATAGCTGTGCTATCTCTGTCATCCATTGCGCACTCAGCTTTCACTTCTTATTAGTCATTCGCTAATTTTTATCTTTAGCGATAATTGTTGCTAAGGATTCAAATATATTGCATGAATAACATAATTATGTTATTCATGTAAATAACATTGATAAATAAAATTTAAATACATTCATTTTATAAATAATATGAGCAATTCTAAATTATAATAAATACTGAGGATTTAATTTTAAATGTCAATTTAGTTTTTTTTTTTCCCTGAAAAACTTGAGTTTCCGAAAATCCCGATCCCCACATATATCTCGCACTATGATTTTTTAACTTTAATTTTTTGGGGAAAAGTGCAAGTTACATTCGAATAAATACGGTATTAAAAAAAACACTTACAGAAGTGAAACTTTCACCAAAGAATAACTGAAAATACCTAATGTAAGAGTTGGAATCCGTGTGGCTTAGCAGTAAATGCACATTGTTTTGTGGTTTCATAAATCCAGATTCTTTTTGACCATCACTTTGAAACTCAATGATGTCTCAACAGCACTACATTTTCATAGCCAATGTAATCTGGAACTAAGACAGCTTTTATTCCTGTTATAAGCAGTTAATAGAGTGGTTGTTTTTGTAAAAAAACAACCACTCTATTAACTGCTAAGTAAAGGTCTGTATAGTTTTCAGTATCTGAATATACCAAATTGTCTTGCATTACAGTATTAAAAACATTAACAATTCATACAGGCTGAGAATAGGCACCATAACTGACTGCATGGAAAAACTTACTAAAAGCAAATTCTGAAAATGCAAGCCTTGCAACATTTCATTTCAGACCCAAAGATAAGGTGACAAGTTCAATTCTTGTTGTGATGGACACCTTATGACAATAATGTTTTATTACACACACACACACACACACACACACGTCTCTTTTTGATGAAGTTGCCGTTCACTTTCTGAGAACAAATACTTAAGATCTAGGACTGAAAACCAAAACCTTATTACTAAAGTACAAATAGACTGTTCCATGAACAGTTCAAAAGTTAAGTTTTTTAAAAAACAACTCACTTTTAATTAAGAATCTACTTGATTGCTCTCTTTTGAGTAGTTCCTGCATTCTTCTAAGCTCACTCCATTAGTTTCTCTTTTATGAAGTTATGTTAAAGATCCTGTTCCTGAATAGGTATTAATTGTTCTTGATGACTTGAAAGAACCAGGGTAGTTACTGAATGACATCATTATGACAATTGGAAATTTCTTGATTCCTGATTTACACTCACGCATAGACCTACACTTTATATGGTGTAGGCATTCGGAACCGAAATCCTATGGAATAGGTTGGTTACTCCTTAATCTTGGAGGTATCCTATGTCTGTAGAAGAGTGTGTTCACGGGGCCAGTTTGCCTGCTTGTGGGAGGAAAAACCTCAGATAAACTGGAGAGAAAACCCTGCACTCCACACACTAGATCGGCTAACTTGGCTGTGTCTGAGGAAGATCCTTAAGCTCCTCACAATTGGAAATAGAGAATGAAAAATTCTGCACTCCTAGCATCATTTTTAACACACTTCTTTGCATCCTCTGCACTATACCTGCATTCAGAGACCAGATCTGTGCTTATTTGTCCAGGTGAAATCAGATCAAGGCCTTGTAAAAAGGCAAAATTATTTCCTTATCCTTGCATATCATTATTCATTTCAACATTGCAGTTATCCTCTGAGTTGTATTTGCAATCTTTGCTATATGGCCTCTGTGCTTAATTTCCTGTATACTGAAATATCTTGGCAGAATGATCAGTTGTTTTTAGAATAATCCTGCCAATACCACTTAACACCGGATATTTCATCATACTAAAATGCATAACTTTACATTTATTAACACTGAACTAACAGCCATTTTCTCATGCCTGCAATTCCAACTTATTCAAGTCATCCTTCAAGCATGCCTGATTACCATGCTTATCTTTGCTCCAACAAACATTTGTATATCTCCTATTAAAAACTTCCCAGTGTCATTAATATAAAGACAAGAAGCAATGGACCAAGGAGTGATCCCTGGGATATATGACTGGTCACCTTAAATCTTGCAGATTCATGCCAGTGGTTTATGTTGCAAGTAAAAGAAAGAATGAATGTGGAAGAACAATTTTACTGATTGCAGATAGTAACCTTGTGTCGGAAGCAGATGTGATAGTTCAGATTAAGAGTGCTCATGCTCACTTCATTAAGGCCTGTCAACCTGGCATATGTAACATAGTGCACAATGCCATGGCTACATTGAATGAAGAGATAGAGGTACATGAAAAAGAGGTTTTATAGCTGTTGCATGACCTAGGTAAGAATTCAGCAATATCAACAGATGCGATACCAGCATACCAGTTAAAGGAACTTTCATCCAAAATGGTTTGTCCCTTGACATATTTGTATAATTTGAGTCTTATCTCAAAGCATGATTCTGCATGAATGGAAGGATGGTGCAAAGACTGATGTGTCCACCTATCAGTATCTCTGGAGTGATTGTGAAAATTTTAGAGAAATTGGTACAGAAATGGGTTGACATTTTGTCATATTTATAATAGTGAAGGATGAATTGCAAAAAGGATCGGATACACTTTAATAAAGTTTGACTTTGCTGAGGCACTTGATATGATACTACATGAAAGACTATTGCATAAACTTGAGAATATGAGATTGGAATATAAACTATTGGCTTGGATAAGTGAGTGGCTAATAGGCATCTGTCAGAAAGTGGTGTATGGGAGGTGGTGAGAATCTGCCAGATTTAAGGCGACCAGTGGTCTTCTCCTGGGATTAGTCCTTGGACTGTTTTTGTTCAGGCTGTATATTAATGATATTGTAAAGGTCATGACAAGAGATCTTCAGTTGTTTGCTGATGATGTAAAGATAGACAAGGCTTGTTAGTTGTTTTGGATTTGTGGCCGAAGCAACTAAGGGAATTATGTCTTGTAGATTGTGGGTGTTCTTACCAGTTCATCTGTTGTCCCGGTGATATATGCGAGATGAAAAACCAAAGTTTCTGGAAGGGAAACCCTGCCATCTCAGTATGAGATGCAAAGGTAGGTAGGGCAGTTCAAGATTTTACTCATATACAGCATTTACACAGGATGATTTAAAGAGGCTGGAAGTGTGGGCAAGTGATAATGAATGTTAGTAGGTGTAAAGTTATGTACATTTGGCATTATGAGATGTCCAGCAGCATATTAATAGCTTTAATGGAACATGTGCACTAGACATATTAAGGTAAACATGTAACAGAAATTATATACTGTATAAGACGGCTTTCAAATACTACAGAAAACCCCTCGACATCATGGGTCGTCTTATACGGCCAGTATAAAAAAGAAGCTTAATTTCTTGGATGAACATTTAGGTAGTTACAATACATTGTTATATAAGAAAATAGGCAGTGTTTATAAACAAATCAGATTAATTTTTTGTTACATAAATTTATTTAAAATATTACAATAGATGTAAGTCTTAAAAAAACAAATAATAATTATTAACCACAATTATCATGTTAATTTTCTTCATCATCTGTTGTTCTTCAGATTCATTGTTTAAATCAGCGTTTCCCAGATTTTTCCTATGACGGAACTCTTCACAAATCCTGAAATTTTAACTGGACACCTTGGTTAATTTGTAATGTATTAATAATTAAATATGGCATAATCATAAAGAGTATTAGTACACTTATGGTGTGACATGTTGGCAAATATAAAATTACATTTAAATTAGTTATCAATCACTGGACTAATGAAATCTTGTAGCATATTGCAGTTTCCTGAGGCCAACATCATTAAATTAATTTGTGCTGATTTTCATTGACATATCCCATTCTGATCACCAAAACTTTATAATATAAGTACTTACGAGTGAATGCAGACTTTTTCTCCTGTGTGCTGGTAGTTTTCCCTTCCTTTTGTACATCCTGGAGATAGCGATAGCTTTGTAGGCTGGAGGTGTGAATTACTATCTGTTGCTTCACAAACACCTTCAGTAAGAGATTTCTTAACACCAAAATTAAACAAAGTCCCTTGTCATATTAAAATATTCATATTCATATTAAAATATAAATCTGTAGGCTTATTACTTTTAAAAAATCACGGCACTATGGTTTCGAAACAAGCACTTTCACCCTACAATACGAACTTACGAAGAAAGTATTCAGTATTACTAGATTTGAGAACCGGATACAGACTACTTTGATCTTCAATTTCAGGGAAAATTTTTCCTTATAATTCCTTGATGATTTGTCACTAACATTTGCAACACAGATGTTATTTCATTTAGTTTTGAGAACAGAGGATACTCTGCCCATTGTTGTAATCAGCTTGCAGGCAATTTTTATGACCAGTCATAAATAGCGGTATTCCCTTTCCACGGAACACAATTTGGGAAACCGTTTAAATGATCTTCATATGGATTCCAGTTCGAATCTGATGAATTGATTTCGTTTTCATCGTCATCAGTGTCCCACAACAGATCATCTTCCGTACCATCCATAAGATTAGAGATACCACACTTTTTAAGTGATTTTATTACTTTTATTGTATTTTATTGAATAAAGTAAAAGTGCTTTTACTTTATTGCATGCTTTGATCACAAAATTGCACAACATATCAAGTGATGCAGCACGCATAGACCACCGTTTGTAAATGATTTTTCACCAGTTCAACATCCAATTATTCCACTCTTCTCGCATGTGGACTTGAAATGTTTTGTTCAAGCAGATGTCTAGTGGTTGCAATATAGAAGTTAAACCAGCTGTCATTATGAATATGAGCTTTATACTTTCTTCATTTGGTTGCTGGTTCTATGATTTTAAATGATAAAAATTTAAAAAAAAATGCAAAATTAATAATTAAAATGGGGGCTAATCACTTTTAATTAAGGTACTTTGCATAAATGCAAAAAAAAAAAAATAATAACAGCAATTTTTGTGTTATTCTTTCTAGTAGACTTAGTATTCTCATTTAAATTACTCTGAAATATTCCTTACTAATAAACTGTGTTTCTTCATTATACCACCTGGTCGTGTGTTTCACACATTATTTATCCATAATTTCACACCATTTTCGTCCATCCATCCTTTTTTGTGAAAATGTACAAAAACACCTGAAGGAAATTTTATCTTAGGTTTAGTTTTACGTTGGAAGATGAACATTGGTTTTAACTCGATTCCATCAGCCAAACATGACAACACAACCATAAACCTTATTTTTTCATGACCTACTTCGAACTAGCACACTTTTACTACTACCTTCCTAGACTTCACTATTTTATTGCTTATCATATCAAAGCTCATAGGAGTTTCATCCATATTTCCAATATTTAACAATAGAAATTTATGTTCTTGTCTCAACTGAATAATAAATTTATGGAAACTGGTAAGTTTGTGGTCACGATCTGCGGTTTTTTTTTTTTTTTTTTTTTGTCATATTACCAGATTTTGTCTGTTCATAAAACGATTACACCATCCTGAAGTAGCTTGAAATTCTATATTTTCATCCGGATTCAATCTTGACCATTTTAGTGTATATGCTCTAATCATATTTCTTGTAACAAGATAACCATTCTTCCTTTGTTCGAATACCCATTCTGCAACGTAATTTTCCAGTTGTAGCCATCGGGTGATCCCCGTTCTCATCACACGTTTTTTCTTTGGCAATTTTTTAAAAATAGCTTCTTTCTTCCTCCATTCTCTTACCATCTCGGTTATGTCAAACTTTCTTGCAGCAGCACAGTTATTAGTTTGCTTTGCCATTTCAATTACCCTTATTTTAAATTGAGCTTCATACTTTCTTTGTTTTGTTGCTGGTTCCATGATCTTAAATGATAACAATTTTAATAATCCTATTTTTAAAAATGCAAAATTAATAATTAATAAAAATTGGGACTAATCACTTTTAATTAGGGTAATTTGCATAAATACTAAATCTATGCCATGCAAAAAAAAAAAATAATGGATATAACAATACCTGATGTTGCATTAATACAAGAAAGAAGAAATTAGGGGATCGTCTTATACAACCAACATAAGCTTAAAGCCTAAAATTTTGGCCTCGTCTTATATGCTGACATGTACAGTATATAGAATTCATTCAAAATTTCCAATATATTTCATCCAGCATGTCATGGACTGTTAACTACATTCAAAAGATGAATCAAAATGAGTCATAAATTGTGTATATTAGGTCATGTTTCAGTCACAACTGAAGTATATGATATTACACTATTAGAGTTCAAAGAAACAATTTTTATTGCTTGGAGCAGAGCTACTGCAACCAAGCTGGTCCACGGGTGGCAGATAGGGGAATGGCAGCGAATACCCAATAAGCAGTCATGTCTGGAGGACCTAAGATGGCAGCCTTTTCACCAGACTAGGTTGTGGATGGTTGGTAACCAGCCCAGCTGACAAATTCTTTTACTCGGAAATTTTAAGGGAATAAAAACTGGACAGCCCAATTGGATAACGAAATGGAAATGGAAAAAAGGATTGTGAAGTGGATACGGATCGGAACAGTAAACATAAGAGGCATCAATCACAAGATCGAAGAAATACAAAAAGCTCTTAACAGAAATGAAAATAGAAATAGCAGTAATTTCAGAAACAAAGAAAAAAATCAAAAATCGAATTTGTGACCTATAATAGCTTGAAAATCACCAACAGCTTGTTTAAACATGGGAAGCAAGAGGATATAAAAGCATCATTGACTATATAATAGTGGGTGAAAAACTAAAAAAGTTGGTAAGAAATTGCAGAGGATGCAATATTGACTCAGACCACATTTATTAATCAGTATGATCCCAAACCAGAGAAATAGAAACAATACAAAAACAAAAGCCAGACAATTTAAGATAGAACTGTTACAGCAAGATAGTATCAGAGAACTATATCAAAGAAGATTTATAAATCATACAAAGAAAATAAATGAAGATATAAATATAGAAAATGCATGGCAAAACATTAAACAAATAGTAAAACAAGGGGCATATGAAACCATAGGAACAAAACTGCGAAGAAAAAGGAAAGGACTAAGAACCTGGAACCCAGAAATAGAATCTTTAATGAGAAAGAAAAAAAAAGAAAATTAACCTTAAATGGTTAAACGACAGAACCATAGGAAATTAAATGGAATATAAAAGCATCAGGGCAATAGCAAGAAGAGAAACCAGGAAAATAGAAGACAAGACTGGGAAAAATTTGTATCAAGATTAGAGCATGACATAAATGCTCCTCAAGAGCTATAAAATCATTAAAAAAATAACTCAAGAAACCAAGGATAATCTACAATTAGAAGGCCCCTCCACAAAAGAATGGACCAATCACTACACCCAGCTTCTAAACAATAATAATCAAATTGAAATAGAACAGGTAAGTCAAGAAACAAATGAAGAACCGATACAGTTAAATGATCTAAAGAAAATATTGGAAAAACTAAAAAATAGAAAAGCTACAGGAGAAGATGGAATAAATTCAGAACTATATAAACATATCTCTAAACCATTTCAATTACGATCAATTAAATTTCTGAACAGAATATGGAAAGAAGGAAACATCCCACAAGAATGGAAGACAACAATAGCATAAACATATTCATAAAAGGAAACAAAGGATTGCGGAAACTACAGAGATATATCCTTATTAAATACATGCCATAAAATATATCTAGATATAATTAAAAGTAAATTAACACCATGGGCCGAGGAAATTATTGGAGAAGAACAATACTGCTTTGGGAAAGGAAGATCTTGCACAGATCCCACATTTACACCCAAACAAATTATAAAAAAAAGAATAGAATTTAACCTGCCAAGCATATGGCCTTCCTAGATTATGAGAAAGCATATGATCAAGTCAACAGAACAAAATTAATCAATATACTGTATGAATTGAAAGCTCCACCTCAAACCACAAAAGCAATAGCAAATATAATGGAAGAAAGCTATAAAAATTAATAATGAAACAACCGAAAAAAATTAAAACGATAGAGGTCTCATTCATGAAAGTGGATTATCATCAATACTCTTCAATATTTATATGGAAAAAATTTCAAGAGAGTGGAGGGTAAACAAAATCATAGGAATTAAAATAGGAAATAAAGAATTAACCAGCCTATTGTATGCTGACGATGAAGTTATTTTTGCTGAAGATGAAGACCAATTACAGAAAACTCTTAACACGTATTGAACAAAACAATAGAACAGTATGACATGAAGATCTAAAAAAATAAAATGAAATCAATAGCATTTCAAAGTAAAGAAATTAAAAGATGCAAACTAGTCATCCACGACAAAGTAATAGAACAAGTGAACAAATTTAAAATATCTGGGAAATTATTTAAATTAAGGGGATATTTAATCCCACATTATTTCAAAGTCGAATAAGAAACTCTAAGATAGAAATCAAAGAGTTTCATGCCAAATATAATATCCCCTTAATTTAAATAATTTTTACATCGTGAAATTAAGCCTTTTGGCTCTTTATTTCATTAATTTTTTAATCTGGGAAATTGCATAAGCCCCAATGGAGAAATTGACATTGCATATAAAAAGTAAAAATTCCTAGCAGTCATTGGAACTTTCAACAGACACTTCAATAAGCAGATGTCCAGAACAACCCAAATAAAACTATATATAATGATAGCCAAACCAATTTTGAAATATGGCAGTGAAACATGACTTGGGGAGAACGAGATAAAAGACAAGTGGAAACTACAGAATGAAGTTCCTAAGACCTCTCGCAGGCTATAAAAGAATAGACAAGATTAGAAACAAAGAAAAAAAAACAGTTAACCATAATTAACATAACAGATGACATCACAAACTATAGAAAGAATGAATGAGGACAGATGGCCAAATATTGCCTGGGAATATAAATCAAAGGGACTGATCAAGTGGAAGACCCAGGAGGAGGTGGGCAGAAGACTTTTTAAACTCTTGAAAATGTTACAGGCAAACAATTGCCTAATACGGGAAGCCAAGAAGAAGAAGAAGGAACAATTTATTAGTTGCATATTTTAAATTAAAAAAACTCTGAACAATTAATAGCAATCACTTTCCAAAATTGGATATTGGCATATGGTCTGATCGATTCAGGTTCGGACGATTTCTTGGTGCTTCACATGATTCAAGGAAAAGACAATCGAATTTGAACTTGCTGGAGTGAATAAGTTTTGTCTGGTTCCAAAGAATTCTCTACCTATAGTGTCACTAGTGTGAGAAGCATGGCCAGACGTGTCAGATTCCAAAAATGTAATATAATATTGTTATTCTTCAATTCTAGTCAAATTTTAATCTTTATCGAATGGTTCTTAACACTGATTAAAATACTATTTTATAACTGCCATACATTGTGATTAATTTACCTCTGGTAGTTTCAAAACTAGTTGATTCTTAAAAAGACAACATTGTTAATTTTTCATGTGAAAAGATTATAGAATGTGGATAATTAGTGAACATGCATATAATAAATAGCTGAATAATTAATTTTAATTATCTCAATATTTATCACAAGTGTTACGCAGCTGCCAAAATACATTACTCTAAATTTTCATATTCTGAAATTTTTCTTATTTCAAGTTTCTTTAGCATTTCACTGCTATACCTATAATGATTGCTCAAACGCCCTATACAAATATGAAAATTCGACTTGAAAAATTACCAATTAAATGCAATATTTTTCTTCTCCCGTAGTCCTAAATGGACTGTTGGGTCATTCATGGCTGTCAGGTGATATTCTTTGTTAGCCTCCTCCAATTATCTCAGTCTCTTGTTCTTGATGTCAGCTGAGAAATGGGAGGAATTTGTCCATTTTTTGATGTTATCAGTCCATTTTAATCGAGGTCAGCCCTAATCCTTGGTCCTGGAACGATTCCTTCTAGTGCTTGCTTTGGAATGCCATTAGCCCTCTCCACATGTACAACAATTTCATCTGTCTTCTTCTGATGACTGTCAGAATATTTTCCCTTTTTCTCCCATCTATTGAATCAATCAGTTTTCGGACATTTTCATTGGTTTCGTGAGTGGTATAGGGAATTCTGAAAAATCTTCTGTAAGTTTTCATTTCAAAAGACAGGCGTCTCCTCTCATCTTCCATCAATGAAGTCCAGGCCTCACAACCATACAAGAGGACAGAATTCACCAAGGTGTCAATTAGTCTTAGTCTGGTCGTGATTGCTGTTCTGTTATCTCCCCACAATGGTTTTAACTTCTGTAGGGCCACTGTTGCCTTAGCAATTCGGTTTTTGATGCAATATAATAAAGTAAAATTAATCGGGTTTTTATTTACTGGTCATAGTATAAAACTGTTTGGTTCTGTAATAGAAAACATGATCTTCAAATTGAGAGGTATTTGTTGAATTTTTTTGCTATATTTTTTTATATTCTTTCTATACAAAACTAATCTAATTAAAGATTCCAAGAAATTATATATCAGTTTCTTCCTTTATCCAAGTTTAAGCAAAGTTTGCACATGAAATCATTTCACGTTCAATTTTGTATATAATGTTTTAGTTTTAGCTTTGTTTTAGTATCCCATAATGCAATGCACATATCCTTACGGACATGTATAATGCTATGCATTGTGGGAAGAGTCACTACTCAGACCAGCTTTGAGGTCTCATCAGTGTGAGCCAGACCCAGAAGTGATACCAAGGTTTAATTAAGTATCAAAAGGTGTCACACCTTATTTATAAAATACTCTGGATTAGAGATAGACGTTGAATTTTTTTTTGACTTGGTTTTACTATAAATTAAAGATGCCAAGAAATTATATTCTTGGTTTCATCCTTTATTGAAGTGTAAATTAAAGTGAATACAAAGTTTGTGCATGAAGTAACCCTGGATTACTTCAACCTTGGTATCACTTCTGGGCTCCCATTGATGGTCAAAATCGGATTGGGTAGTGACCCTTTCCATAATACATAGCATTATACATGTCCGTAAGGATATGTGCATTGCATTATGGAATACTAAGGCAAATGATTTGAAGTCATTAGTCTCTATGTACAAGTAACCCAATCGTGAAGTGATGTCAAGCGCAAACTTTGCTTGCTTGCACTTGGATATAGGATGAAACCGAGAATATAATTTCTGGGGATCTTTAATTTATAGCATAACCAAGTGAAAAAACTTTCAACATTTAATACTATAAAAACTAAAAAATATATAGAATATATTTTTTACAGTATCTACTAAATTGTAAAAATAATAATGCAATTCTATAATCATATTTATATGTATATAATTTGGGATTTTGGGCCAGACTCTTGACTGCAAACATTGGTACACATGTGATATATAGGTCTATAAAGTTCTGAGAGGGTGTTACAGGATTGATAAAAATTTTCATTATATGGAAGATGGATAGAGGATGAACGGTGGGGGGGACATCAGCAGAAGTTAAGTTTGTATGTAGTTAAGAAAGGGAGTGAGCTAAATTTTTCGTTCACAGAACCATGAGATCAGAACAATTGGCCTATTGAAGTAGTGAGTATATATCTAGTGTGAATGAGTTAAGAGAGGGTATGCCAGCTGGTGTGGTGATGGCATCTTTCAGTGAGTCATTGACACCCTGGAGGTCTAATAATGATAATAATAATCCAATCCCATATTCTCCCACTTAGCCAAAAGTGTCATGTTTTATCTGTTCGACCTGTCTTACTCAATTATAACATTATTATAAAATGTAAGTTACTCAAACATGCCCACTCCTTCGTAAATATATGCATTTCATTGCAAAGTATAGGTTGTCTGTTAACCCATCTGCAAACTCTTACTGACCTTTTTTTTTTTAAATTTTCACCATGCCAATGATAGTTTAGATACATCAGTCTTTACACCACTTGTCCAATGAGATTATCATACATTCTTTCCTGTGATGACACTCCAATTTTACAGCCAGGTCAAAGGCACAATCAGTTCAGCTGTGAACACACTTGGTAGCCATGCCGATATCTCAATCAGTCCATATTGGTGAATTATCATTGTTTGTCCAACAGCTCTTGTACCTCCTACCAAAATAGTATTCACTAGTTGAACTATCTTCTCTGTATCTGCCACCTGAAACTATGCTCATTCAATTGAGTTACTCTTTCACATTTATTCTTTCTTTCGTTTACTTCCTATGGCCCTACATCCCAACCTGAATCTTGGCCTCCAGCCCTGTATGTCCAGGACCTTATTTTTCTGGCTTGGACACTGCAACATGATGATGCTATCTTGACTAACAGCATCTATCCATCTGGTTTTGGTTTTCCTCTTGGTCTTTTAAATCCTAGCTTATGAATTTTATTATTTATAATCTTCTTAAGAATTCTGTGATTTTTCCATATGAAAAGAACATCCTATCTATCTCAACTTTTTTAACTTGATTGTATTAGATCTTGTAGGTTCTTTGTAACTCCTGGTTTTATCTGATCCTTCAGAGAGCATTATCTGAAGAATCAGATTATGATTCTTCAGATAATGCACTGGGGGCAAATATTTTTCTAAGGATTTTCTTTTCAGAAACTAAGATCGGATTCTCTGCTCTCACTGTACACTTCTAAGTTCTGCATTCATAGGTAACAACTGGACAAATTATTGATTTATATATTTGTACTTTAGTCTACCAATTAATGCCTGAAAACCAGCTCATTTGGTTGACTTGGGATCATTACTCCTAAAGTATTTGAATTGTTCCACTTTTTACTGTTTCAAGGTTCCCATTTTTGCACTTGCATCAATCAGCTGATTCTGCCAAGTATTAATCATCATTTTAGTTTTTGCTGATTTTTCTAATTTCAAACATGTTTCTTCTGCTTTGGTTCTTGACATGTGCTAGTCTGCACTGATTTTTTTATTATTAGTAGCAGATACTTTTAGTTGTCTTACAATATTTGTAACTCTTCTGATCTTATACACCTTAGTTTTTTTTTATTAACAATGCCATCTTTATGCACACACAGTATTCCTTTGCACATCAGTTCACTTCTGTCCTATTTATTCTTACAACTCTAGGGACATTTTGATATTACATCGTTGATGTTTTTAATACTTCCCATCCAGTAATCAATTCCATCAAACCTAATATATTCCTCAGTTGGTCTTACTTTGTAAAATTTCCTATGTTGTAATTCAGCATGTAACCTTTTCTGAAAGGAAAGACAGACCAGATCGTTCTGGCAGAGGTCTAGCTACACTCCTACGGACCAAATACATTAAATGTAAAGAAATCGTATTAACTACAAACAGCAGTATAAATAGTAACAAAGAGGCTCAAGCAGTCAATATATTTTTATCAAAATGCATTATTACAATAGTCAATGTCACCCAGATAACACAGATATAAATACAGAACTACTTCAACAACTATAAGTCAAACAACATAAGATACAGAGATCCTTCTAGGAGATCTAAATGCCAAAAGCCCAAATTGGGGCTCCCCACAACTAGATCGGATAGGGAGCACAAATAGAAGCCATAATTGATGATCTAAACCTTGAGATCATTATGAAACTGTGAGCCTTACCCAGTGGAAAATACTAAAGAATGCCATCAGCGATCATAGACCTATTATCACAACCATTAATTTGCAGTTAGACCAATAACCACAGACAAAGATATCTTGGAACTTCAGAAAAGCAAATTGGCCTAAATACACACAACTATTAGAAACATATTGCACTAGCACACCCACTAGTAAAGAACTTGATCAGCAACTACTAGAACTAACTAACAACATACAGAGAGCTGCAAAAAATTCAATTCCCAGAGGACTCAGGAAAAACAATTGGGTTCCATTTTGGAAAGATAATATCAATGTTATGATCACCGAAAGATATATTATCAAAAAACAATTGAAACAAAATAATACAGAAGACAACAGAAAGAAGTTAATAAAATTAACTCAAAACATAGAAGATGAAATTTCTAACTGCAGAGAAAAAAAAGTGGGAAGAATTCTGCAATAGAAAAGACTCACAACACTGGAACATCATCCAATTATTAAACAACACAACACTACCGGATACTGATCACTCTTCAAACAGTCTCCTCCAGAACCAATGCAGCAACAAACAAACAGATGACAAATTTACTAGCCAAACATTACTCCAAATTGCAAAACATTGCTAATACAATCCAGAACCTATCCTTCTGAAGACATCCTTACTCAGGACCTCACAATGACAGAATTAGAAACAGCAATTAGTCAAATTGACCGTAAGAAATCACCCAGAATTGATCTTCTCTTTGGACATAGCCTTTTGATAACATAGACAAAAACTGCCTTCTGAAGATATTTAACACTTCCTGGAATGCAGGTAAACTACATAAATCTGAAAACATCAGTCATTATACCCTTACTAAAACCTAACAAAAAGTGACTGTAAAAGCTACAGACCAATAGCTTTGACTAGCACTCTCTGTAAACTAAACAAAAGAATAATACATACCAGACTTATGAATTGACTCTTAGAAAATAACAAGATCAACTTCTACCAAACAGCATACAGGTCCCAGCACAGTAGAGAAGATCAATTACTTTATCTTTGCCAATCAATCATAGATGGTGTTCAAGAAAACCCACCAAAGAAAACGACAGCAATATTCTTGGATCTCACAGCTGCCTTCGATCTTGTGTGGAGACAAAAGCTCATAAAAATTGCATACGATACTGGAATAAGGGGGAACACATTAATTTGGATTTCAGATTTCATGAAAGGAAGAAAAATGACAGTAAAAGTTAATGGAAATTCTTCCAACATACGTCGAACTTGGGCTGGAGTCTCACAAAGTTCTGTTCTAAGCCCACTCCTATTTCTCATCTATATGAACAATATTCATCCTCACATAATAAATGACACAAAAATAGCATACTATGCAGGTGATATAGCAATCTGGCACACAAGCTGTAATCCTCAACAATCTGAAAAAGTCCTAAATAATTCAATAAAAGGCTTAGAAAAATGGGCAAAGGAACTTAAACTACAGATAAACCCAGAAAAAACAAAACTGAGCATCTTCTCCACTGATAGAAAAAGTAGACAAATTACAACTCCCAAATCAAAATATATAATACCAAAATAGAAAAAACAGTCTCCAAAATACTTAGGCCTAACCCTAGATACTAAACTGAGATTTACAACTCGTATTACAAATATATCCAATGAAGCTCTTAAAAAGCTTAATATCATCAAAAGGCTTTGTGGAACAAAGTGGGGTGCAAAACCAAGACACTCAAAACTACATATACTGCACTTATATGACCCACTATGGAATATGCCTCATCAATCTGGGCCCCAGCATTTACTAGTTCAAAAGAAAAATTTGACAGAGTACAATCAAGAGCAGCAAAAATTATTATAGGTGCAGTCTCATCCACAAATGATTTAAAAGCTCAACAAGAGTGTGGGCTTCATATATTAGAAAACAGAAGGAAACTCTCCACAGTTAAATTCGTTAACAGAATCGGATCTCGCTCAGGACTTTCGATGCCTAGACAAGAAAATCTAGACTAAAGAGATCATCTACGTTACAATATGATCATGAAATTAGAAAACAGATTGACTTAGAGCACCTATCCATTGAAATAAGCAAAGAGCCATTCTTTTCCACTTTTCTACCAAAAAAAAAAAAAAACAATGATAAATTTAAATCTCCTCGAACCTTGTTCAAAAAAGGATTCATAGCTAGAAAATAAAAGTAAAGTTCTTGACACTATACATCACTTAAACAATCCAAACCATGTCATTGCCTATACTGATGAATCATCTGATGAAGCACTCAACCAGAGAGGTTCAGAAGTTTTTCTAACTTTATCTGGAGGCGAGGAAATGCAAATTAAAACCACAGCTGGCAAAATAGCTTCAAACTTCACTTGTGAATTAACAGCCATACAAACAACTCTCTCTCAAATCCAGTAATAAACATTACAGAAGGAATAACCATCTACAGTGACTCAAAATCTGCACTTGAGGCATTAAAAAATGGAAAAACAAAACGTGCACAGGAAATTCATGAACTACTAACTACCTTAAATTTAAAAAATAAGAACTGCACACTGCAATGGATACCAGCCCATGTAAATATTGAAGGCAGTGAAAGAGCAGACAGACTAGTCAAGGAAGCAAGATACTTACCTCAAAAATTACACCCGCTATCACTGACTGATGCTAATGCTGTCATCAAAATAAGATTGGTAAAACAAACTATCAAGAAGAAGAATGAAATCAGTGAAATTAATGAAAATAGAGAAATAACCACAATCATCACCAGACCAAGACAGAACATTTTAAAGGCATGAAAATTCAGCCAGACGGTAGTAGGAGCTATGAAACATGCAAAAACTGTCCAGGAGTTGAACTAACACCTGTCCATATTTATTCTTGTCCAGCAATTGCTGCTGCTCTACAGAAAATTGGGAATAACCCTAGAGAAAAGCTCTACTCCATCAAAGTTCAACAGATTGCCAAAACAGTTCTACAAATCCACGGTCATATCTAGCTCTTCAGTGGACTCAACAACAACCTTTTCTGAATGAAACTTCTATATACTTAGCTATCCAAGGTCTGTTCAACACTAACTGAAGGCAGAAGCCACATCTTTAACTGAAACCCCCCTCTGACACTATAATCAGTTCTCATACTCTCTGAAGTGGAGTTCCTTCTATAGCATGCTGTTCAAAGAAGTTTCATTCATTTCATTGGCTTTATTCTTCTCATGAGATTTAATTGCTGCCTAATCAATGTGTAGATCAGGAGTCTGCAACCTTTTCAGACTCGCTGCCTACATTTAACTTATATTTTAATAATCGGGCCACGTTTAATTAAGAGAAAATAGTGAGTGAAAAAAATACTTAAGTATTTATGATTTATCCATTCATCATTAAACCTTCATCTGCAATTTTACATTTTCTTGAACCCATTTTTGAAATTATTTTTTAACAAATATATATCCTCTGAAAGTACTAGTTGATGTTATTGAATTATATTCAAAGACAGACCAGAGAACGCGACTGCAAAAGTGCGCCCAAATCTCGGTTGTCATCGGATGAAGTCGACTTTGTTATCCCCATTCATGATGACTTGTGCCAAGTTGCACGTCGATATCAAGAAGTATTGGTATAAAATTATTTTTAATTTATTATTCATATTATAAAATGTATTATTTAAATAATTCAACATACTGGACACATGCCATGTAAGTATGGTCAACTTTTTATTGGCCGCCATAAATGCACGTTTGGGCCTCATGTGGCACGCGGGCTACCGGTTGCCGATCCCTGGTGTAGATAATTGAAGTCACCCACAATTATGATTATTTGTTTAGCGCCCATAAGGTTGATTTGGTGCAATTCAAGTTGCAGGCACCATTGCCAATGACAGCGACTAATCCAGCATGTCTATAACAACACTGCACCATGTATGTGATCTTATTAGACTATCTCCACTTCACATACGATAGCTTCAAACTTGCTACTACATTTTTACTAATATTATGATCATAGCTTTCTACACTAACTGCACTTAGATCATCTGATAATATTTCAATCATAGCTTTCTACACCTGACTGCACTCAAATCATCCAGTATGATTGGCATCATTTTTCCCCCTCCACACATTTCTTTCCTAACTTGTCTGTTGATCTTTACACTTAATAGACTCCAGTTAGTTCACACACATGAAGACACTGAGAGCCAGTTCTCATGAATGATGGCAATGTGAAACCCACAAGGTATTCACAAAGGCGACAAACTCAATCCCTTTGTTTCTGACACTCCTGGCATTTGTGAACAGGCACCTCCATACTTTTTTGTATACTCACCTCAACCTTTAGATCTATATTCATATAATAATTCATATATATTAATGCTTGAATTTATATGGGTATTTTTGCACATAGTAATAAGTCTGAAACAAAAGACAGTCATTGTTTCATCATTGTCACCTTCATGATTAAACATGCCTGTAATGTTAAGTTACTGGCATGTTTAATCATGAAGTTGCATAACTTAGTCCTGCTTACTTATAGATTCTTGCCATTTTTCCCATTATGATTTATTTTCCCTGACTCTCCATTTAGGTCTCATAACAGTATATAAGTTCACCAGGCTCGAGATATCAAATGCATTCGTGTGTATGCTCTTCCTCTTTTATAAATCTGTTCTTCTCTTAAAGTTGCTTTACGCATCCGAAACCTTGCCACCATTCCTCCTACACAGCTTGTGCAATGAATTGTTTGCCATCATAGCCCTTCTTCTTAATTTATTACTATCATATCTTGATAATAGGCTAATGATTTTCACCCTTTACTCTCACTTTTTCCAACAATCCTTTCATATCCTCTGTTATACTGTATTTTTTTTTTTATGTTGCTTCCACCAATGAAAGGTTATTTGCAAACCTATAGTATATTTTAAACAGTAGTTGAGCTAAGGATTTTTTATTCTATTTTATCAATTATATATATATATTGTGTGTGTGTGTTTATTTTCTACATAATCTGGAAATCCTGCACTAGAGACCAAACATGGAATTTTTTTTCCAAGCCACTCCAGGCCTCAAATAAGCAGGGTGGTGGTTTTTATTATTATTATTTATTATTATTATTATTATTATTATTATTACGGGTATCTCCATGGAGTCAGTAGACTCATCGCGGGAGACCCAAGCTAGCAAAACAATATCTGTCATATCTCTTCTTGAATTCATTTACAGATGAAGAGCTCACAACAAAGTCAGGCAATGAATTCCACTCATTCACCACCCTCCAGGCAAAAAACCTTGTTCTGACACCTTTGTTAACCACACTCTTCTTTAATTTCCAGAGATGACCTCTTGTTCCTCCATCACTATCACACAGCTGAAACATTTCCCCTGCATCAATCCTATAAAAACCTTTTAGTAATTTGAATGTTTCTATCATATCCCCTCTTCTTCGCCTATCAACCAATCTCTGCAATCCACAAGCTCTCAATCTATCAATGTAGGGAGCATTTTTTATATCACTCACCAACTTGGTCACTCTTCTCTGAACCCTCTCCACAGCCTCCTCATCTCCAAGGAATCCAGGTGACCAGACCTGAGCACAGTAATCCAAATGTGGAAGTATCAATGCTTTATAAAGGGGAATAATAACCTCTTTATCTCTGGATGTCAGTGTGTTCCTCAACAACCAAGTAATCCTATGTGCAATCTTGGACACCTTAGCAATGTGTCCTCTGCACCAGGTTTCACACCAGGCGATGAAATTCATCTCCCATCTGAAGGCAATTTTAAACTTCCATGCCAACAGTGAGGCATGCTCTGCAGCCTGTAAATTGGAGAGTTGGTATGCTAACTAGGCAGGTGATAAAATTTTTTGAACCTGCAGTCTGTTTTCTAACTACCATCCCTTTTACTTTTCTATTTTTCAATTGCTTTCATTACATTTTTGATTTTAAAACACAGAAAGCTAGAAATGACAGTAATCAGTGGCATGTTTTTATCTCTTGAGGGAGGGCAACTACTCTACAACTCTCTGTCTCGACCAACTGCAACTACCTTCATTATCTACAGCAAAGCCATCTACTGTCGACTGCTACCACTGATATTTTCACAGACAATCACAACATCCATGCCCACGGCAGGATTCGAACCCGCAGCCTTTTGGCTGGAGAGCGGATATGCTAACCACTTGGCCCCGGGAGAAGAGGCAGTTAAAATTTTAACAGCTCTATGTCAGCAAATTACTGATTTCTCATGCAAGTAAAGTCTTACTTAAGATCATTCAGAAAAGACTGGAACCATTCATGAAGAGAGAAATGCCATATGAAAAGGCAGAGGAACAAGAGATCAAATCACCCATGTGAGATGGATAATAGAAAGAGCATAGGAATATCAAAAGAATGTCTACCTTTGTTTTCTTTACTATAGCAAGGCTTTTGACTCTGTAGATCATGTGAAACTGTGGAATGTGTTAAGAACAATGGGAGTACCAGAGCATTTCATTACCCTTCTAAGGAATCTTTATTATGAACAAGAAGCTACTGTCCGAACAGATCTTGGAGAAACTGAGTATATCACAATTGGTAAAGGGGTGCGACAAGAATGTATTTTATCTCCCCTGTTTAACTTGTACAGTGAATACATTTTAAAAATGGCAGGGCAGGAGGAGTCTTCAGTTGGAATTAAAATTGGGGGAAGAAATAAAATAATTTGAGGTATGCAGATGATACCACCTTGCTAGCAGAATGCAAAGCTTTGGATGAACTTATTATGAAAGTGCTAAATATGGTGTTAAACTTAACCTCAAAAAAACAAAAGTTATGGTAACATGTGAACTTAATGATTTTGAAATAGATGGGGAGAAAATGGATGCAGTTAACAATATTGTGCTCCTACGATCCCCAATTGATAAAGATGGTTATTGTACTGAATAAGTTAGAAGAAGAGGAAAGAAAGCAATGACAAATTTAAGCAAGATCTTTAAAGATATAAAGATATTAGCTTCACAACAAAAATCAGAATCGTGAAAGCAATGGTATTCCCTGTGTTACTGTATGGATGTGAAAGTTGGACCCTGAGAAAGATTGAAAGAAGGAAGATAGATGCATTTGAATTATGGGTTTGGAGATGCTTACTAAGAATACCATGAACTGCAAATCAAACCAATAAATCAGTGATAGAATAAAGCCAGATTTCTCCCTCGAAGCTAATCATCAAGCAATAATTGTCATACTTCGGACATATTATGCAAGCAAATGTGTGGAGAAGACGATGATGCTTGCTAAAGTTGATGGAAGCAGGAGAAGAGGAAGACCAAGAATTAGAAGGGTGGATGGAGTTAAAGAAGCGACTGGAATGCACTTGGAAATTCTGAAAGATATGGCCAGGGACAGATCTGAATGGAGAATGTATGTTCATAGAATCACCAGGAGTCGAAAACGATTTGATGGAACATAACAACATGTGTGTGTGTATATATATATATATATTTTACTTACTGGATTATTGTTACACAGTAATAATTTATATGATCAGTGCTTTGTTGTTTCTCCTTCTGCTGCTTCACCTTTCTATTTTTTCTTCTCTAATTGCTTCTTGACTGTTTCTAATTTAATGTATCTAATATGTCTTAATATTTCCAAGTTATCTGGAAAGTACACCTAGTTCAGACCAGGAGATAACTAGAAGGATTTCACTGGGCCAAACCTTTTTTAACTGCAAGTAGTCTACTTTGGGACACTGAGGTCATCCCTCTGAAGTGCAAATTTTCAATTAACAGAATTTAAATTTTGTCCATTTTGACTTTTGTAGCAGAGACATGGAGACTAACAAAAAAAAAAAAAATAGAAACATAAATAGAACACAATCAGTAGAAATGAAAGTTTTAAGTACAGTGTTATGAATTCTTGCTCAGATTGGTTTGGACATATAATGAGAATCAGTTTATAAAGAATACCATGAAAAAAAAATATGTATGAAATGAAATTTGTGGGGAATTGATCAAGAAGAAGATCATAGAAAAGATGGAGACACCAGATAAGAGATCTTTGGGGGGAGGGGGGGGAGGACCTAAACTGAAACAGTGTTCATTAAAGAAAAATTTGGGAGGATGAACTATTCTAAGTGAAAAAAAAAGATAAGAATCATTACCTCGCAAATGCATTAAATAACTTCATCTTTCATGATATAGCTTTGAACCCAAATTCCATATTTATTTAGCATTGAAAGTTGATCACGTACAGTGTACTTCAGTGAGGTAATCTTCCTTGGAGATTTCACTGGCACCACTTCTCTTCACAAACCTAGAGATATGGAATTGTTTTCTGTTGCACTATTAATCTAACACAATAGTTTTTGCCAACTTAGCAGAATCCTATCATTCTCCCAATATCCATGTCCTTTTTCTTAACCATCTCTCCCTCTAAATACACCATTGATATTAGCTCTCCTCTTGGCAACTGTGACCATTATTTTATCTCTGTTTCTACAAATTGTCATTCTTCTGGGTAGTGTTGGTCTTTGTGTCCTATGGTACCACAACAGTGTCCATTGGGATTTTTGTGCTTTTCTGTTGTTTGATTATTGTTTCCACTCTTCTATCCAAGCAGTTGTTCTGATCATATAATGGAAATCGTCTTTTGAATGAGTGCCTTTATTCTTTAAACCCCATTCCCCTATCCAAGCCTTAGTTTTCTAACAAATGTGCTATAGAAGTCAGGCAGTTCAGCATAAAATCAATAGCTGAAGTCAAGATCCAGCTTCTCACACAGCTCACACTACAGCCTTTAACACCAATAAAAAATTCAAAATAGGCTTTGTAAGTGCCAATGCACTAAGCTTCTGTTCGTTGCTTAAATGGCTACCAAATTTTCTCGTTCCCTGTCAAGGCTGTGTGGAAAAATTTTCATCTCACTCTGATGATCTATGATACCATTGTAATCTCTCCTAAAAACAAAGCATACTTTTTTTGACATGAGCCGTTGCCTCCAATTCTTAAGATGATCAAGGCAAATCTCTCACTATTCCATGAGCTACTTAGAGCATGTCTTTGATCTTTCATCAGAAGTATATCAAGAAAATATTCAGTATCCTTGATACTAGTAAGTCTCCTGGTCTATATGCTATACCTGTGCCAAAAACTTGTGCTCTGCAGCTAACACCATCCACCATTGTCTCTATTAGCTGGTCATACTCATGAAGATCAGCCATCAAATTGTCACATGTTGCCCTTACCTCAGTACCTGAAAGTGTTGGAGAAGCTCATCAATAATCAGTTTCTTCACTACCAGGTTTTTCTTAGCCTCTTCTCTCAAGTGAGCATGCATAAATCATAACTGTTAATTAACTCCTAGTAGGAGATGCTTATTCTTATGTTCAGCTTTGTTTCTTTGTTCATAGATAGATGTTATGAGAGCTCTACTCCAATAATCTGAAATTTCAAAGGACGATGAATAGCCATTGTGAAACCTATATCTCATATTTGAACAAATCTGGTCAAATATCTGCTTCAGCCACTTTTCCACTATCCATATTTCTGACAGCTTTTTCTATCTCCAGTGCTAAAATGTACTTACTACTGCATTTTCCCTGTATATTTCTTATTTCCACTGCTCATTTCATTTAATAATTTTTCAAAATGTTTTCTTACAGGTTATCCATATTGTCATGTGATGGTTATCATCTAATTACTATTTGATTACTTTTTTTTTTTTCCCATTGTTAAATTTTTAGTAGGCTTCAGAATTTAACTTATCTGTAATCCATACATTCCATTAGAAATATGATCCTACCTGTTATTTCTTAATTGGCCGTTCCACCTTGGTATTGCACTTGTATCATTTGTATGGATATCATGTATACTGACTTTCAGTATCATGTATATTAAAAGTTAGATACATGATACATGAAGTGTATGACACTGTTCACTCAAAGTTCTGATTGAGGGTGGCATTATGTAGTAACTGCCAATGTTGTAGACTGCAGTTGCTATAGTTACGGTGTTCCATGGGGATGAATATTGAGCAGACCATGCTACTGTCCTTTTTAAAGGACATGCCAATGATGGTTACACACACCTCATTGAATGCTCAATGAACTGCTGACCACAGAATTTAACCATTGGACAAATAGCAATGTTAAGTGTTATATTTTATCATCTAATAACCAGATAAACTGGTCAGTAAAACATGTAATTTATATGCAGAAGTATGAATTTAATACTATGTCTAACTACCTTGTTCTAAAAGTTAGGGTTATGTAAAGTGTGACAGATCATTTGCGTTTAGGACTTATAAATCCAATGGATTATTATCATTATCAGTTTGCCATATCTGACTTAGTCATAGAAGGAGAATATATTGCTAAGACAGGACCTCTGCTTAACAGAACCATGCTGTGCTGTTCTCAATAATGTATTTTGATGGTTCCCTGTCCATCCACTCTTGAACATGGACTCGTAACAACTTTTCCATGAGCTGAACCATTGCTCTAAGGTCTTCATTGGCCAATAATTTACTGCATGGAAAAAAAAAAGACAATGTAACAATACTTACTGTCTTGTCCATTTTTTTGCATTCTTTTGAGAAAGAAAAGAAGACCAGTTTGTTTCCTTATTTTTCGATCAACAAAATTTCTCATCCATTGCATCTACAAAAGACAAACTGGCACCTCTGTCATTAGCTGGCGTTTACTAGATGCTGTGTGAATGTAATCTAACATACTTTGGACAAACAGGCTGTTCTGTAGAAAAAATAATTAACGAACATCAGTATTACATTGAATACATGAAACCTCAAAAGTTGATGGAAGCAGGAGAAGAGGAAGACCAAGAATTAGATGAGTGGGTGGAGTTAAAGAAGCAACTGGAATGAGCTTGGAAATTCTGAAAGATATGGCCAGGGACAGATTGGAATGGAGAACATATGTTCATGTCTGGTCTGGCACAACATAGTATTGACACTAAACAATATCCAGTGGGCTAAAGCGTTGCTTTCTCTATAGAATCAGGTTTAAATATGAATGCCTTTTCAAAGAAAGTTGCGAAGCTCTTTTACATCGGCCAAATTGGAATCGGAACGATTGTCTCTCTCTCCCAAAAGTTTAGGAGATTCTTATCTTATGTAATCATCAAAAATAGTTGTTTAATAATATTATTTATTAATACTTTCTAGCATGCGGCAACAGTTTTAAATTGGTAAACCACCGACTGCTGTATGTACTTTGTAATCCGGTTCCTTTGATTGCTTGTTTGCACACTGATGATGTATTGTTGTTTTCAGTACGAAATATCTGTACTTTCATTTCATTAAAGTTAATTACTGTGGTTATTGTGTAATTTATTATAAGGATGGAAACACAAGTTCTGTTGTGGAATAGGAATAGAGAATAGTAATTTTTGTACAATTTTCTTATGTCTGTTTCCCACAAGTAGTTTGAATAAGGAGTGTAATTTTTCCTTCATTTTTTCTTTTCTCTTGTGATAATGATTACTTTTTTAGCATATGTATAATACCTAGTTTTTGTGATATATGATGCAATAAGGATAAAGTGTACAGTAGATAATGACCTGTTTTTGTGGGCTTGCAGTATACACTAAGGGAGGGGCCTCTTCACTTTTTTTTTTATTTTTGGTAAAACATCTAGGAAAGGTGGTTTTCCTTCATTTTCCAGTTTCCAGAGTGAATCTTATTTTTTGTTGGAAGAAGTTGTTGTACAAAAGAAAATCACACATCTCAGCAACATTTTCCAGATAATCAAGACATCATCTATGTATCTCCATCAAATTGAAGTTATTTGTTGTTGTAGATGTAGAAAAGTTTTTTCAAGTTTGCCATGAATAAGTTAGCACATGGAGAAGACGGAGGGTTTCTCATTGCAAGGCTGGATAGCTGCTTGTAAATTTCTTTTTCCATCTGAAATAATTCGAATGGAGACAGCTTACAAGCAGCTATCTGGTTCTTGCAATGAGAAACTCTCTGTCTCCTCCATGTGCTAACTTATTCAAGGAAATCTTGGTAAAACATTTACTCACATTTCTCTCAACTTTATCGTAGCTGGATTATTATAACATTGAATGGGATAAGATCTCCAGGCCTTCCATAGAGGACAACTTCGCTGCTCACAACATAAAAGAATTTACTATGGTCATTTGTTCAAAAGGCACACTCAGTAGGAATCAAAGATTGATCCCGTGTGAAATTTGGAAACCACTCATTAGATATGTACATGTGTCAGACTTAAAATTTTCAGCTAACTAGCTTGCTCCTATTGCTGAACAATAGCTAACTCATGCTAGCTCACATGCTCCACATTGCTTAGTTTCAACTTATATTTAATGGTTCCTACATGTTCTGTATTTTTGTTCATCATGACCCAGTATCTCTGGTGAAATAAACTTTTTTCTCTTTATAATACCAAAGTTAAGTCAGTGCAGAGGTCATATTTTTCTTATTCAAGTGAAAAAAAAAAAAAGATGTATCACCTTAATAGTAAGGACTGGGATGAGGGATAATTGTGGAAAGCTTTTCCACTTGGTTACAATCTGTCATACTTGATAAGAACTTTTATTCATGTTATAATCCTACATCCAAGTGTAAGCATAACTTCCCAAATAGTCTACTTGTTAGAAGACTTTTTGTTTGAAGTTTCTGAAGACTGTTAGTTGACCTGATTGGTCAAGTGGATATTATCTACATGGAATCTTGAAATCCCACTTATGGATATTCGAGAAAAGGTCAATCAATGTTTGATCTCTTAAGTGTTTCTGGATTACCTAACCCTTAGCCTATCTATAGTGCTAATATTCTGTAGGTATACAACTTCTCAAGGATGGGATTGTGATTTCAAATATATGCTTTTCCTAGACAAGAATGAAGGATGAATACAACTGCTGCCTTGTTGTGTATCAGTCTTTTTGTTCCTCCATAAGGTATAAAAAATGGTCTTACATTTAAATCCAGTAGAATTAAACTTTTTAATTGGAATATATCCATTGATATACTGTTGATATTCACCTATATTAATAAATTTGCATTGGTATTGTGATCGTATTACTGTGATATTTTCATTAAAATTCATTAAACATAATTGGATCAAGAAGTTCCATTTATTAACCAATTTATATTTGACTTAATTTGTTTAAGTATTATGTTAGTGACCTTTTTTATACTTTTTTACAGCAAATTTTCCCTCAATTTTTATTTTTTTATATATTTTTTTTCCCCCATTCATGTTAATGGATGTACAGTGCTCTTCTTGCCTGGAGACGAAGGAGGTATCACAACGATACAATGGACCGTGGCGATAGCAATGACTCCTCCCAGACTAACCTCATTATCAACTATCTTCCTCAAACTCTGACAGATGCTGAATTCAAGAATCTTTTTATGAGTGTTGGCCCTGTCCGAACCAGCAAAATTGTTCGTCATAAAGCTACTGGTTATAGTTATGGTTTTGGATTTGTAGATTATTCAAAACCAGAAGATGCTTCAAGAGCTATTGACACACTCAATGGGTTCCAGTTACAGAATAAGAGAATCAAAGTGGCATTTGCCAGGCCTGGTGGTGATAGTATTAAGAATGCCAATCTTTATGTTCGAGGAATTCCAAGAGATATGACTGAAGAAGAGATGCAAAATGTATTTTCAGAGTGTGGGCACATTGTCCAATGTAGAATACTGCGAGATACCATAGATGGCCCAAATAAGGGTGTTGGGTTTATTTTGTATGATTTAAGAGAGCAGGCTGAAGAAGCCATAGAAAAATTCACTGGGCGAAATCTTCCTGGTGGGTCAGAACCAGTTTCCATTAAGTTTGCTGAAGATAATGCAAAGAAAGTTAGGCCTCCACCATCTCCACTTGCTAATCTGGGTCTTAGTTTTAGAGGACTCGGTGGGGGACCAATGAGACAAAGTATTAATAGCAGATATCGTTTCAATCCTTTAATTGGAAGTGCATCCAGTTATGCATATGGTGGTGGTGGTGGTACAATTGTTACTGGTGAAGGACATATTTTGTTTGTATATAATATTGGTGCTGATACAGATGAAAAGACATTGTGGCAACTTTTTGCACAATATGGCACAGTTCAGAAGGTTAATGTAATCCGCGATTCCTCTACAGGCACTGGTAAGGGCTATGGGTTTGTTACAATGATTAATTATGATGAAGCAATTTTTGCCATTGAATCGTTAAATGGATTCCAGTTTTCTGGTAAACCCCTGCAGGTATCTTTTAAAACACCTAAAATGTAAACTTGTTCTCTGATCATGCTTGATCGTATTAGTTTATTTATGATCAGGTAAAAAAAATCTACCAGATTAGGCTTACAGTAATTGTATGTGTTAAGGCATTGCACATAATAGCTGTATTTCTTATATCTTATTGTTTTCATTCGGATATAATTCACCAGAAAATTATCAAATGTAGATACAGTAACATTTCATGAACCTTCATGTGTTCTCCTCTCCCGACCCAGTAATAAACTGGAAAATCACCTCATCTGTTGTTCATCTGGTCAAATAAATATTGTTTTGTTGTAAGCTTTATATTGCTTTACTATTATTTCATTTTGTGTACATTTACTATATGAAAAATAATTGTTTTTATCTTGCAATGACTGTCACATTTTCATTTGTTATGTGGTAAATGCTGTTATTCATTTATAGCTTTGTATTATTTACAGAGAAATAAAAGAAAAATGCAGTTAATTTACACATCAATAAAGTTATTATATGGCTGGCTATTTTAGTTCAATGAATTTCCTTTCAGTTTACAAGGATCTTCCTTTTCTAAATCCAGAAATAAAATATTTATTATAAAGCAATGCATAATCCTTTTTAGAAAAGGATTATCCAGTGGGTGTTATGCTGTAATTTTTTTAAAATTAATAAGTACCCTGTTGCCTTTTTTTTTTGGCTGTGTATAAACAGACAAGATTAGGAAATCCTCATATTAAAACACGATTAGAAATTTAATAAAGTTTTCTGAATATTATTCATAAATCAATTCTGTATATTCATAAATAAGAATAATATTTTTTTTTATTGATTTATCTGTTAACACTGATCATCTCTGCTAAGTTGCCACATAATAACAAGAATGACATAATAACAAGAATGACTTCAAAATCTAGAGAATGGTTTATTAAATATGGGTATATAAAATATATACACAAATAATGAACAGGATCAACCATCCATGAAACATATGCAAAGAAATAAAATGGATTTAGTAAAGGATGATTCTGCATCATTATTATTCACTTCTAAAATACTAATTGAAAAAAGGAGAGAAAGCAATCTATGCATTATAGTACAACACAATGTAAAATACCTATGAATTTATTAAAGCAACTGCAGTCTATTTAAGTAAACAGTTGCAAATACAATACGACTTAAAGAAGGGTATATCACCAACATTAGTTGAAAAATATATATGAATGAAGTGATCAAAGAATGGAGAATAAACAACAGCAAAGGAATTCCGATAGGAAAATCTTAAAATCTTTATTTTTGATATTGTATTATTTGGAGATGAACAAGTGATATTTGCAGAAACTGAAGATAATCTGCTTAAAGCCCTGTGAAAATTACATTTAGTAATAAAACAATATAATATGTTATTTTCACAAGAGAACTAAAACCATGATGTATCCATCTGAAGCAAGAGGCAACAAAATAACAGTAAGTTAATAATTTTAATCATGAGATTTAAAATAAATTACACTTGAGATATAAGTGATATATCTCAAGTGTATCAAGAGATATAAATATAAGCAAAAATAAATGAAATGTTAAACAGTACACTGAGCCCAATACTAGTCACAAAAGAAATGAACTTCAATGCATATTTTATTTAAACCAATATTGTTATATGGAAATGAAGTATGGATAACAGGAGATTAGAAAAGAATCGCTCATTAGAAATGTGAGGAAAAACAGCAGGTTTCATTACATATAAAAGTGTAATTAAAACCCAATAATAGAAATAAAAATAATGAAATAAATCGAAAGATCTGGAACAGCTGTCATGAAATAATAGCCAAGTTGATAAATTTATAGACTAAGGCAGAAAAGAAACAGGTAGACAGAGACTAAACTGGTAACCTGCCCTCTAAATTTGTGGAAGAGGACAGTTGCTAATTTATGGATAAGTGCATTTTGTGGTTCACATGTTTCACTCATACTTAATCCATGGTTGACACACAACTTCTGCTGTTACCTCATGGTTTTATTTAATATACCATCATGCATAAAAAAACTAAGCCCACTTCAAAGCCAGTATATAGAAAACCTCTCACTCCATAATGACATAATGGTCAGTTTTGACGTCTCCTCCCTATTTACAAATGTCCCACTCAAGGAAACCTTAGAGCTCATCCAAGCCAAATTTTCTCCCGATATCTCAGCCCTATTTCACTTCACAATGAACTCAGGCTATTTCATTTCACAAGGAAAATTCTGCAAACAGATAGAGGGGACAGCCATGGATTCACCACTCTCCCCATCCCTGGCCAACTTCTTTATGGAGACTTTTGAAGAGAAAGCCTTAAACTCAGCCCCACAAAAATCCACTGTTTGGCTTCGCTACGTTGATGATGTGTTCATTTGGCCACATGGCTCAGATACACTCCACTCCTTAACACATTTAAACAACCAACACCCCAGAATCCAGTTCACCTTGGAAAAGGGAAAACAACAGTCTCCCTTTCCTAGACACTAATCACTCGCCAGCCTGATGGATCCTTGGTTTTCACCAAGGATCCATCAGGCTGGCAATGTTTTTCTCTGTTTTGTAAATAGAAAACCCTGATGGTTTTCTCTGTTTACAAAAAACCCACCCATACAGGCAGATACATTCACCAGCAAACCCCCCACACACACACGCACACAATATCGGGTTATAAAAAAACACTATATAACAGCAAAATTAATCTGTTCAGATGACAATGCCCTAACCACTGAACTAAACCACATCCTTAACACTTTCTTAGCCAATGGCTACAACCCCTTCATAAATATTACACTAAATCCATCACCATTCCCTATATCTGGGCACCTCTGAAAAGTTAACCAAAATTGGCATCCCTTATCCACTCCAAATGCCAACCACTTCCCCTAGACTTACCTAGGGTGTACCAGGTCCCTTGCAGCTGTAAACTGTCCTACTTTGGCCAAACAGGCAGGACAGAAGATGTCAGGATTTCAGAACACAAAGACTACATCCGGTTTCACCAGTAGAGCCGCTCTGGGCTTGCAAATCTGGATACCCACCACAGAATATGTTGGAAGAAAGCCACGTTAATACACTGCAGCAAATTTAAGTATGAAAGATTGTTCATGGGATCGGCCTTAGTTCCAAAAAAAGGCCCAACAGCCAAGACGACCCAATATAGCTGCTAGGGGGAACCTTTAGGACTAGAAACAAATTGGAAATGTCATTAAAAGAAACAGTTATTTTAATTAAGGGATATTACATCCCATATTTCATAGCCAAATAAGAAACTCGAAGAGTTTCATGCTGAATATAGAGACTATATATAAAATTCGGCAAGTCCAAGCGTAAGGAAATAATCAAAAAATTTACGTCGCCGAATTGAAGCCTTTGGCTCTTCATATATTTAGTAATTTATTAGGACACCTTGGCAATTCTTATAGTAGGGTATGTAAGTTCTGTTCACTGCAAACTTGGTATTATATATTATATATCTAGGTCTACCTACTCACTGATGAGTCCTCAATAAAGGTTGAAACTGGTTGTGCAGCGGTCTCTCATAATGTAGAACAGTAACACAGCTCCTAGGAGCTGGGTTTCACATGGGTAAATACCAAGAACAGTGAACGGAACTTGCCCCACCCTTACTATAAGTTGCCTTAGTGTTGCACTGTCCAGGTATTTGCTTACGCTTGGACTCGCCGAACTTTATATATATATATATTTGGCATGAAACTTAGTTTCTTATATAGTTTCTTATTTGGCTATGAAACAATATGGGATGTGATATCCCTTAATTTAAATAATTTTACGTCGTCGAATTGAAGCCTTTGGCTCTGTATATTTAGTAATTTATTAGGACACCTTGGCAATTCTTATAGTAGGTATATCTAGGTCTACCTACTCCCTGATGAGACCTCAATAAAAGTTGAAACTGGTTTGGGTAGTGACCTCATGTAAAACAGTAATACAGCTCCTAGGAGCTGGGTTTCACATTATGGGTAAATACCAAGAACAGTGAACGGAGCTTGCTATGAGTCGTCCCAGTGTTGCACTATCCAGGTATTTGCTTATGCTTGGACTTGCTGAACTTTATTTATATATAGTCTATATTCAGCTATGAAACAATATGGGATGTAATATCTTAATTTATAAATAATTTTACGTCACCTATTGAAGCCTTTGGCTCTTCATATATTTAGTAAACATTCGGTTGATAGTCAGATTTACTTATATGATGATTTCATCTATCTTGACCACAAATAAAAAGTTTGCTCTGTACACTGATATTCTGTGCTCCATTTTGCCAAAGTCTTCTTTTTTATCCAAACAATCATTGGGATTCAGTGTCCTGCCACCAAATTTACTGTGCAAGCAGGTGACATCTGGAAGAAACTTGCTGAAGTGCATGCATGCTTAAGCCAGATGACCTGGCCAGGATTATTTGGCATGCAAGATTCACTGGGTTTTGTAGTGTCTCCTTTCACATAGTCTAGAGCAGTGTTTCTCAAACTTCAGATATCTGCAGACCCTTTCTTAAATTTTCATTATTACCAAGTACCCCTAATTAATTAAAAATGAATAAATTAATTTAAAATATTAAAAAATTAAATATCTATTTTATTTGAATTTATATGTTCAGGTAAACAAAAATGATTTATTTTTAATAGAACAAACTTTATAAAGATACTATAAAGTTTTACTTGAAATAATTTATCATCAATGAGAGAAGTCAAATTGCTTATGGTAAGATAAAATTTCAGCAAAATTTGGCTCTATAGTTGTTAATTTCAATCTCAGATGCCGTTCGACATCTATAATGCGATTCCTCATCGTCTTAATATCTACAAGGGCCGAAAATCCAACTTCGCCCAGATATGAACTTGGAAATAGAAAAATGAACCTTAGAGCTTTATCTGTTAACTCAGGAAATTCATTCTGTATTTGTAGCCAAAATGATGATAACGTATTCTCACTGTATTTATTTTTTAGGAAACCATCAGAAGCTAGTTCTATAAGTTGTTCTTCTATTGACGATAGACCCTTTAGCATAAATTTGGTTTTATTGAAAGGGTATCTTATTCACTCAATATTAATGTCCAATTCAGGGAAATACTTTCTAGATTCATTTGTAAGCTTTATAAATGCTGCATGATAGTAATTTTCACATCATCATCAATTTATTCATTTGAACTTGCGATCAATTCATGAAGCGATGGAAACGCGTCAGATTCTCCATTACCAACCCGCTTTTGCCATAACTTCATTTTTGCCAACGTGGTGTTCACTTTATCTTGGACATGAAATATAGAAATTTCCTTGCCTTGTAAAGATAAATTAAGACTATTTAATACAATAAATATATCCACCAGGTATGCTAATTGACTGAGCCATTTCCAATTATGTAAATACTTTTTCAATTCAAACTTTTCATCAAGAAAAACTTGTAGTTCATTCTGAAGTTCAAATAAACGAGTAAGAACTTTTCCACGAGAAAGCCAACGAACATCGGTATGGAAAAGAAGTTGTGTATAGTTGCTTCCCATTTCTTTGCAAAGTTGAGAAAAAAGTCTGGTATTTAGAGGAGGGCCTTTAATATAATTTATGATTTTTACAGCTTCATCAAGAACTTTTCTTAGTCTGTAGACCTCCCTGTGTATGCAGCAGTGTGTTGACTTTGCATTTGGTGCAACAGCTTGAATCCTTGAAACAAGCCTTTTTTTTTTTTAGATCCGACGATGAATTTTGCTCCGTCCTTGCTTATTCCAACACAATTTTTTCAATCAAGCTTGTTTTGATGCATAAAGGTATTTATGCTGTTGAATATTTCTTCTCCTGTTGTATGTTCTGGCAAGGGTTGGCAATATAAAAGGTCGTAATGAATTTTTTGATTTTTTTTTCGTACCTAACGAACACTAGAAGATTTGTAATGTCGGTGGATTCATCTACCTGCAACGCATAATAACGACTCTTACGTGTATCGGATAACAATGTTTTATATTTTCAACCATTTCAGTGATTCTTCGATGAACGGTAATATTTGAAAGACATCCTATCAAAAGATCTTTTTGCATTACATTATCTCCGATCATAATTTCCGCTATTATTTTTGCTGCAGGCTTGACCAAAGTTTCACCAATTGTTTCCGCTGCACCACTTTTTGCTATTAATTGCGACACGTGATATGAAGCTTCTAAAGCCTTCATGTTTTCACCTCCTGACACGATCGACATCACTTTTTTGAGATTCTTTTAAATTTTTTAGTTTATTTTGAAAAAATTCGACAGGTTTGTCTTTGCGTTCATTATGTTTTGATTCAAAATGGCGATTTAAATTACATGGTTTCATTTTTTAAAGTTTCACCGCAAATTACACATAATGGAATAGGTTCCTCTTCATTTCCCGTCCATGAAAATCCACATTTCAAGTAATTTATATCGTACTTACGAAGTTTTCTCATCTTCCTGGTTGGTTCTTTAGAGATGTCAGATGACATACATCAATTTCACTTGTTCCAGATACAATATCAACATTTTCTTGTTGCTGACAGCTACTTGTATCTACTATGTTCCTCTCTTTTGCGCATTTTAAAAATCCAGTCTTTAACCAGTGATCCATACTTAAGAATTTGAAAGCTAAAAAAAAAAAAAAAAAAAAATACCGTATTTAACGAACAGTCCTTCAACAAATGGCTAGTGAAAGCAGAACTCGAAACAGCTATGGTAGGCCAGTAGATAGAGATAAAGCAGCTATGAAGACGTCCATATAATTGGAGCGGTATTAACAAAAGATCGCGCTACTAATTGACAAAAGCAAGCCGACAGTTGAGTTGAAATGCTAATTCTCAACCGAATTCCTTATATAATATCTGAAATACATTCGCTATATATTTCTTAGTTTTAACACGTTCACTCAAACAAAATCATATGTTGCCGGTGCACCATATGGTTTTGATTGTCTACTATACAGCATTTTATGTGGGAGGGGTCATGCGATTCATTAGTTCTGTTTTTACCCAGTTGTCTCTAATTGCACTATTTGTTGAGAAATATATTACGCAGCCTGCAGATGTCTCTGTACCTTATTCAGTGATACAATAGGAACGTTTTACGATCTCAAACTTACATTTTATTCCATGCGTTAATGATGCATAGCCGAAAATTTTCACGAACCCCCTGAAGAACTTTCATGGATCCCGGGGGGGGGGGGTCCGCGTACCACACTTTGACAAACACTGGTCTAGAGACAGGACCCTAGGCTTATATATATATACAGGGTGTTCGGGATAAATTTGACATATTTATAATTAATTATATTTTTCCGTAAGTTACATGTATTAACACACACTTCTCTTCATTTAAAAGTTTGGACCCTTCTTCATTCATATCCAAGATGTCAGAAAGGATGGATAGCTGGAACCCACCTGAATCATGGAAGAGAATAACTTGTATCATGATGATTCGTGCCCGCCATCAAAATAAGGATATTACGACTGCTGCCCAATGCTCCCTGAATACAGTAAAAACAATCAGGCATGAACTAGAGACTTGCAATGGTGACTACGAGGATGTAGCAAGAAGAAAGATCCCTAGCAGACGATCTGATTGCGTTCGTACAGCAGAATTCCTCGCAAATCTGCAGGAACAGGTGTTGAAGAACCCTGGCATTGGAATTCGGGCTTTGTTCGTGGAGTTGCTAACTGTAGTCAAGCCCTGGATAACAAGGGTAGCCAATGGTAGGCCGTATGTATGGCAGCAGGATTCGGCCCCTTGCCACACCTCTGGGAAAAGTCAAAAATGGTTGTCTGAAAATTTCTACGACTTCACCAGTCCAAATGTTTGGCCTCCAAACTCCCCAGACCTTAACCCCATGGATTATTTTGTATGGGGCGCAGTTGAAAAAGACACCAATCGCACTTCCAGTAATACAAAAGCCCAGTTAATGGATAAAATTAAAACAGTTTTTGCGGCCCTTCCCAGGGAGACTGTAGCATCAGCTTGTTCGAGGTTCCGAAGCAGAATTGAAGCTGTGATCGATGCTAATGGTGGTTATTTTGAGTAAATCTTGTTGATAGTATTGTAATTAACTCTGCCTGTAATGTTTTTTTGTCAATTCATTAAATTTAATAGATACAAAGAAGATTTTCTTTTTCCTTACGAAACTGTCAAATTTATCCCGAACACCCTGTATATGATCCACACACGAAAGGCCATGAGACTTACAGCACACTAGTGTGTGTGTGGGCAAGAGGAATAGAAAAAAGGAGGGGGGGGGTCTATTCATATTTCGCTTTAACTGCTGAGTTGTAATTTTTTTGGGAAGGCAGGGATTGAAAGACTGTTCGAAATGACAAGTAGATGGAATTAAAGAGGAGGCAGTGAAGTTGATTCAGGTTTTAAGGTGGACTGTTAAACGGTGTTGTTAGCAATGGCTCTTGTTTTAATGATTGTGGAGGAATAAAATAATAGTGGCCAATTCAGCAGATCACTGTCCATGAAAGTATCTGTAGAATAGGCAGAAATGAGAAGTGTCTGTGAGAGGGATCATTGATTAGCAAGATTACCCTCTTCTGGATAAAACAGCAATATTAGAGAGGATTTTTGTCCACCATCCTAAATAAAGAAGCAATATTCCATAGCTGGACAGATTTGGGGTTTGCATAGAGTTAGCAGGTGTGAAAAGGTACAAGTTTTTGGTTGCAGAAACTATAATTGAAATATGGTTGTGCCAGTTAAAATCTGATTGCACTTGGATATTACTAAAGGTAAGGGGGGGGGTGCATGCAAGCAGTTTCTTGCTAGAGAACATGACTGTTTTGGTGGCATTGAAGTCTACAAGATTGTCCTTGTTCCACTGAAATATAGAATATAGCTAGGAGATCTGAGTTCAAGTTGCTAGTCATGGCAGATCTTGAGGATTCTAATATTTGAGCACTACACGGTTTATTGAATGAAAAGGCTCAATCCTATCCATAGTGTACTATCGTCAACAAAACGATAGGATAGGATTGATAGTCTGAGAGCAAGTCATTTATATACAAGCGGAAGATAGTGGTGAAAGAACAGAAATCTGGGTTACTGCATTGGGAAATCTGAAGAGTAAGCCATCCACCATAACACGTAGTGAGCGACCAGTGAGATAATTTGCAGGGTGAGGAAGCAGATCTTAGGATGACATTTTTGTGAGTAGACCCCTGAACCAGACCCGATCAAATGCTTTTGAAATGTTGAAGACAACCATGTTAGTTTCTCCATGGGCTGAGTCCATAGGTGGGTGGTGAAAGCAAGATCAGCTGTAGATCATGAGTGGTGCAATCCATATATTTCTGATCATTGATTAGTTGGTATCTCTAGGTGGTTCAAGAGTTAGTTATAGATGATCTCCATAATTTTTGAGAGAACAAGTGTAATTGGACGATAGTTAACTTTTATCACCTTTCTTTGGTATGGTCAAGCGGAAGTGCTGGTATGGGATCTAGAGCACCTCTGGCATTCCACTTCAGAGTGCATTGGTTGCTGGATGGTAGATATCCATGCGTATCTATGGTGTGCTGAATCAAAAATTTCTTGGCACTTCATTCTCTACTACTGGTTGAGAATGAAGTGCATCATCCAAACAATAGCTAATTTGATAAATTAAGAACCTTAAAACATCCTATGCACATATAAATGCAGGATGGGAAAGAATCATACAAGCAAATGACATCCTTATTATTAAGTGAGACCTGCGGACAGTCAGAGACTACTACACACACCATCTGTCATATTCGTTCTTGAATTAATTCACACTACTTGAACACAACATCCAATGGCAATCCATTCTAGTCATGCACCACTAGGAGAAAAAAAAGTCTATAATTCACCCTCTTGGTATTTATTCTAAGCTTCCAAGGATGCCCTCTCATCCTTTCACCACCATCCATAAAACAAAACATTTCATCAAATGAAATCCTCTATGACCCTCTCAGAAGTTTGTAGGTTTCAATCATATCGCCTCTTTCTCCTGTTTGCTAGTGTATGCAATCCACAAATTCTCAGTCTGTCTTTATAATCAGTATTTCACAATCTTGATATCATTTAAACACACTTCTTTGCACTCTCTCTCCACTATCAGAAACAACAACGACCAGATCTGCACAATAGTCCAAGTGACATCAAGGCTTTATAAATATAGTCAAAATAATATCTTTACATGGGAAAGATCATTTCAACATTGCAATCTTTGCTATATGCCCCATGAACTACAATTTCATATCTACATACACCAATATTTCTAGCCTGATTCGTATCTTCTGGCCTAATCCTACAGCTATACGCAGTGTGCCCGTTAAGTAATGACATTGATTTTTTTATAGGACAGCCCATTGAATAAAAGCAAGAAACGTGTTTATAGTTTTGACCGCTAGTGTGTGTTGTAATCGCAGGTGCAACGTTCAAGTCAAGCGATGCAGTAGTTTTCGTGTGGCAGCTGTTGAAGTAAGAGTGTGTGGGGAGCGTTTCAGAAGTGGCATCAAGGAGCAAAGCTGATAAAATTTTACTGTAAATTAGGGAAACTATCAGATGTTGACCTAAAAAAAGCATATGGCGATGACTGAGTCGTACATAGGTTTTTAGCTGATTTTCAACATTTCAAAGAGTGGGAGGAAGTCCGAGTTCCTGGAGGATGAACCATACTGTGCATGGCCAGTTTCTGCATGAAAGTATGAAAATGTGGTGAAAACGGGAAATTGTTGCCCAAGACAGGCGAATAATGATTAGGCTACTCATAAAGCTTGGTGTCAGTAAGGAAATGGCCTTACAAAGTGATTTGCATAAGAGGAAGATTTGTTTGAGGTTTGTACAGCACACACTGACTGTTGATACAGAAACAGAACACCGAGTTGCATGTCAAAATTTCATCCATGCAGTTGATAGAGACCGTGATGTGTTGCAAAAAAATTATCACCAGTGATGAAAGTGGTGATAATTTTGATAAGTTTTGATCTGGAAACGAAATGGTGTGGAACATTTTCCCAGTAAAAGAAAGTCAAGTTGCAGAAATGACGTGTTGAAACAGTGGTCATGGTTATTTTTCAATGCTGCTGGAATTATCCACTGCAAATATGTTCCCAAGGGCACCATAGTGAAAGGTCAGCATTTAGCAGTAATGCAGCTTCTGTATGCCTTCATGTGACATGTCAGGAAAGAATTGCTCCACAATTGGTTTCTGTCGCACATCAAATATACTTGCGCACTGCACTAACTGTGAAGCAGTTTCTGGCTTCGAAGTTGATCTGTGTGATTGAACATCCCTATTATTAGCCAGATTTTGCTCCTGTAGGACTTTTTCTCATCCCAAAGAAGTGCCTTGAAAGAGGAGTGCTTCATCGACATTGAGGACATTCATGTTACCCTGAAGGATGTTCATATTCAGGACTTCCACTGTGCCTTTGAATACCTGTACAGCAGATATAAATCTTGTGTAAAGTTGGAGGGCGATTATTTTAAATCTGTAATGACAATTCCAAATATAGTTCTTAGTTTTTATATAAGGTAATTGTTGTCTCATTAGTTAATGGGCATACTGTGTAATACGACATTGGATATTTGATTAGGTGAAAGTGCATGGCTACATTTACGGACATTGAAGTGACATCCATTTTCCCATGCCCACAATTCCAACCTATTCAAATCATTCTGCATGTGCTGTATACAGCTACATTCCTGATCATCCTACCTATCTTTGCATAATCTGCAAATAGCTGTATGTTGCCTGTCAAATCCTTCCTGATGTTATTAATGTACAGATTAAATAACTGTGGACCAAGGACTGATCCTTGCAGTACACTACAGGTTAACTTAAATCTTGCAGACTCACAATCCCCATATACCAGCTATTCATATGTCAGCCAGCCATCCTCATCCTTGCTAATATTTTACAATTCAATGTCATATTTTCCAATTTATGCAACAATCTTTTATGCTGTATTTTGTCAAAAGCTTCGTCTAGCTCAGTGGTGACATTATATATTATAGAATGTGAACAAATTGCTAAAACATGACTTTCCCTTATAAACTCATGCTGTTCATTGCAAAGTAGATTCTCTGGCAACCCTCTTCCGAATACTCATTGATTGATAGTTGGATATATGTGTTTGTACCACACTTGTGCAATGGGATTCTTTCCATTCCCGTGGAATCTTCCTTGTTCTGAGGTTCAAATTATATAACCTGGTCAAAGGAATAGTCAGCTCAGCTGAACACTTTTAGCATCCATGCTAATATCCCATCAGTCCCTATTGCTGAATTTACACCATCTGCATTCAGTAGTTATTTTCAGCATAACAGTAAACTTCTTTGGGGTTGTCTTTATCTTGCAGAGCCAGTTTATTTTCTTACTCAGAATTTCTGTACAACAGTTGACTCTTCTGGCCTGCTGCTTATAATATAATTTTCATAATGGACATACTCATGCACACCATATTTCTTTCACATCATCCTTTTCTTACAAATCTCTTGACGAGATTTGTAAGAAAAGGTGATGAAAATGGTGAAGCATTAACAAACTGGGCTGAGCAAAACAATCTTAGCTTAATAATTGATACAAAGGAACCTTTAAGGCTGCAGCTTGGAAAAGGGAATAAAACCTAGACCTCTGCTTTGTTACCCAATATTTGAAAATCAGCTGATAAACAATAAGATGAGTCCTTGAAGATTTTCGACACAGCCAAACATCGCCCAGTACTGGTAGAAGTAGGAATACAAATACCAATAATACAGTCCATTCCACGACCAAGATGGAATTTTAGAAAAGCGAACTGGCAGGATTTTTTCTCAAGAAATGGATAAAATAGTAAGATGGATACCACCTGTGAGTGTAAACTACAACAGATTTATTTGAGCAGTCATATCAACAGCAAAGAATTATATTCCGAGGGGTTTCCGAAAGGAATACATACCTGGCTGGAATAAAACTGAAAAGCTCTACCAAGTCCATTTAGAATATGGCGACTGAGACATAGCTGACGAATTACTCCAGAAGCTTTGATAACGAGCTCAGAGAAAAATGGATAAAAACTACAAAGGACTTGGACTGTAGAAAAGCATGGAGCCTATTAAAGAAGTTAGGTGGAAGTAACCTAATCACTTGTAAAGATCCTTTGGTGACTCCAGATCAAATTGCCTGTCGACTAACCTCGCTGCCTAGAGCCAATTGATATCATCAACACACACGGAGGTTAAACGATCACTCAGAAACTTACGACAAAGTGCAGCCGATGATATTCCCAATTTTCAAGAGAATTTACCACAGACGATATAACAGGCCTTTGTAAAGAGGTGAAAACCGGCAAAGCATCAATCTTAGATGGTATTCATCCTGAATTGCTTAACTGTCAAAAAAATGCTTGTCAATAGCTAACAAGATTCTTTTCTCACATTTTAAGGACAGGAAAACGTCCAACAGCTTTTAAGAGAACCAAAATAATAGCCATATTAAAACCCAACAAGCCTCAAGAGAGAGCTATTGGCCAATTGCCCTCCTCAGTTGCTGTCATAAGCTTCTCAAGAGATTCCTCCTTAACAGAATTGGGCCAAAAAATTTGAAGTTATCCCTGTTGATCAAGCAGGCTTTAGGGTTCAATGTAGTTGTATGGACAAAATACTAAGCCTTACTATGCATATCAAAGCAGGCTTTCAGCGATATATGAAAACTGTCATGTTTGTTGTCCTTACTGCCGCATACTACACATTATGGAAAGCGGGGTTGCTATACAAGCTGATACAAGTCATAGTGTGCGAATCCATCATATGACTTATTGGTAATATGCTTTCTGGCAGATTCTTTCATGTGGTATTGTGAAACACAATGAGCAAACTGAGAAAGCCGAACAATGGGCTTCCACAGGGCTAAGTATTAGTACCAATCTTATTCAACTTATATATACATCTGGTCTACCAACAACTAGGTCAAGAAAATTTGCTTATGCTGATGATAATAGCCCTCGCCATCCAACATAAGAATATCGAAGTAACTAAAGATATTCTCACAAATGACCTTAAATGCATTGGGGAATACTTTCATAAATGGAGACTAACACCAAACCTCAATAAGACCGAGCTTAACTCTTTTCACTTAAACACCAAATTGGCAAATAGGAAACTTCATGTCAGCTTTAACACAATGTTGCGGCACCAAGATTTCCTTAAATATCTGGGTGTTACTTTGGATAAATCACTAACTTTCAAAAGATATCTGGAAATATCTCTAAAGATCAGAGCCCATAATTACATCATACAAAAACTGTGGTTCTGCTATTACACTGCGATGGTCCACGTTGGGCCTAGTCTACTCTGCATTAGAATATTGTTCACCAGTATAGTTAAACAGTCCTCATATCAAGAAAATCGACACTCGAGTAAATGAGGAAAATAACAGGGTGTGTCAAATCCACTCCCCTATACTGGCTCCAACTTTGAGCAATATTGCACCACCAAACCTGTGCACACAAGATGCTTAGTAAGAGAGTATAAAAAAATAAACAGCAATCCCTTGCTACTAATACACGAAGATCTCCAACATATAATTATAAATTGCTTAAATCCCGACGGCCTTCACTAATACTGGCTGAAAAACTAGTAAATATAGCAATTTCAAACATTAATTCAAAATGGCTAGAAACTTGGAAAGAAAAATCGCCACCAGATTTAAACAAATACATCCTTCCCAACCAAAATCCGAAAGGGATTGCACTTCCATGTCATCTATGGAAAAGCTTAAATAGGATACGCACCGGACATGGTATCTGCACAGACAGCTTTAGATGATCACCTACACCCCAATGTGATTGTGGGGCCATAAACCAAACCATCTGGCACATGGTGTAGAACTGCAGCATAAGAGCTAGTGACCCTAGTGACCTGAGAGACTTTTTTGAGGCAAATCCTTCACCTCATGAATGGCTAGCTGAACTAGACTAAAAATTTTAGTGACTTTTTTTACCTGATATTTGTATATGTGCACTACTGGTCTCATTTTTGTCTGCACAAATAATGTATTTATATATTTTGATGTCATGTATTTATTATGCCATAAACTAAATAAATATCCAAGCAAACCTCTTTCACACTCTTAGATAACTTCCAAATGTAACCACTTACTCCCCATGTATTGAAAAATATCCTCTGTGTCAATCTCATAGAATCCCTTTAGTAACTTATATGTTTCTGTCATATTTCCTCCTCTGCCTGTCAGGTAAATTCTGCAACTCACAGATCCTCATTTTATCCTCAGGGAACATTCCACAGACCTGTCACCAGCTTGGTCACTCATCTCCGAATCCTCTTCACAACCTCCTGATTCCAAGAAATGCAGGTGTCCAAATCTGTACTGTAGTCAATATGTGGCCGAATCATAATTATAAAGAGGAATAATAACTTGCTATCTTTATTTGTCAGTGTGTTCTTCAGCATTCGAGTAGCTATTTTGCCAGCTATTCCAATGTGTCCTCTGAATTTCAAATATCCATCACCACCACCACCACCTCCAGATCCCTAGCGGCCTCAATTTCCTGTAAATTAGTACCATTTAACACAGATAAATTAGTAACATAAAATACAGACTTAACAATAAACAAGATATGGAAAAATAACAGCATTTGATAAAGCCTCAAACTAAAACCTCTGTCCAAAAAGAAATCGAACTTTTCGAAAATAGAAGAAACTAGTGGCGCCATCTGTTGTATCTTTTTGTTGTCGAAAGCGGCAACCTTCATTAGTGTGATGTCAGCTGTTTGTGACATTTGTTTCATTGGAAGCCGAGTTATAGTGCCAAGAGTGACACTGTGTTTTGACGAACGGTCGGAAAATGAGTTTCAAACCGAGCTGCGATTGACTTTTGTGTTAAACTTGGTAAAAATTTTATCGAAACGCATCAAATGCTTAAAAAAACATACGGTGATGAATGCTTATACCGTATTCAAATTTACGAGTGGTATGAGCGATTTCAAAGTGGTCGTGAGACGCTTCAGGACGGCGAAATGCCGGACCGTCCAAAAACTGGACTGAGCGAAGTTAACATCCAAAAAAGTGTGATTTCATCGAAGTAAACCCGAAATCGTCCGTGAGATTGATTGAAGGTGAATTGGGGATTCCAAAATCAACTGTGCACAACATTTTGACCGAGAGTTTGGGCCTTCATAAATTGAATTCGCGATTTGTTCCCCCACAAGTTGACCAACGACCAAAAAATGTATCGAATTGAACACTGCAAAGACCTCATTAAAACCGCTCGTAAGGACTCAAACTTCCTTGAAACGATCGTTACTGGTGACGAAACGTGGTGTTTTGAGTATGAGCCTAAAACAGAGTGCTGAGTGGAGACCACCAGAAGATGGGCATCCGAAAAAAAAAAGTCGGTTGGAGAAATCAAAAATAAAGACAATGCCGCTTTGTTCCTGTGATTCTAAGGGCATTATCCACAAAGAATTCGTTCCACCTGGCCAAACGGTCAATGATGAGTTTTATCTCGAAGTTTTGATAGCGAGAATTCGTCGCGTACGGTATGAATATCGTGATGCAGGCAGGTGGTCACTTTTGCACAACAATGCACCATCTCATAGTTCGAACATTGTGAGACAGTTTGAGCAAAAACCAAGCTTGTGTGTTGGATCACTCGCCGTATTCACCTGATTTAGCTCCCTGTGACTTCTTCCACAGACTTCATTTGCCGATGAAAGAAAAGTGATACGACACCATTGAAAACGTTCAAGCGCCAGTAAACACGACCCTCAACAGTATCCCAAAAAAACCGGTATAAAAAACTCATTTAACGAATTAATTGACCGTACTAAACGCTGTATCGAAGCTGAGGAAGAGTATATTGATTGAAATAAACGATTTGAATAATTATAATTGGCCTGTTTTATTTTCTATCAAACGTTCGGTTTCTTTTTGGACAGAGGGTGTATAAAACTATTATTATACCTACAGCAACTTATGAAGCTGAGACTTGGATTCAGAAAGAAATGCTTAAGAAAAATAAGACTCACTAGTCAGAATGCAAAACAAACGAGCAAGTCAACACGAATTAAACTATAGAGATAGCTATAATTCTTAAACACAATGATAATAAGCCAAAAGGCTTATTATCATTGTGTTTAAAAATAAAATGGGGTTTAGCATCTTCTTAAACACAATTTTGGACACTTTCAGAGAATGTCCTTTCAAATATTACCTATATATCAGTGCTGGATTAAACCCTGTGGAGGCCCCTAGCAGTCGAGTTCTCAGGGGCCCCCTCACAAATTATCTCCTAATGCTGTTTTAATTTTACCAACAATTTTAATAAATTTTCAAGATCAAATCAATATTACTTTGATCTGTTGTTGCAGGGCCCTTAAACGGCGTGGGAACACATAGCCCAGTGCCTACTCTGCCTATTTGGTAATCTGGCAATGTTATATTTCCTTCAGTGAATGGAATCATTGAAGGAAAACGATCAAGAGGTAGACCAAAAAGAACTTGGCTACAGTCTTTGAAGGAAAGGTCACTTAGCGAGCTTTATAGATGACAGAAATGGCCAGAGATAGAAGAACAAAGAAAATGCTTAATGCAAAAAATGTTCCTAGTAGCATTTCTCCAGGTTTTGTCTTGAAGTTTTAATTTGTAGCATAGATTCAACCCATTGTTAAGAACAACAATATTACTATAAAATTACCGTCCAATTTCTTTGACCTAAGTTTTTTTCAAATATAATAAAGAAAACCAATAATAATCAACTAAAAGAATGCCAAATTGTGGGTTCTATTCTTAAATAAGCTCTCTCATCATCACTCTTGATGTGTGATCTTGGATGGGTCATTATTGTCAAATTTTACAGATTCTCCAGCTGAGTGCAAATTTAATGTAGTTTTTGTTGATGCAAATACAAGTACACTACTTTTTTTTTCTTAATTGGCAAACCCAACAATATGTACGGTTTGCAATTGTAGACTAACTTCAGTTATTAAGGAAATTATTCTTGCTGTCATTTCTGACTAGTTCCTTGCTGAACCAGGGTGCTAGCTGTCTAGTTATATGGAAAGCTGACTCAGCAAGGCCATCACCTGTATTCTATATGTGACGGATGGAAAAAAAAAAAAAAAAAAACCGTAGACCTTACTCTGGAAAAATGAAACATGACAATAGCAACTTCATGCATCCAAGTAGTGTGAGCATATTTCACTGGGCTGTGAAAGTCATCTGCCACCTAGTTGCGTATATTTAACCACTGATTCATTTGTAATGAAAGAGTTTAGGAATAAATACTAGTTCAGGATGCACTGCCTTATGATTCAAGATTGATAGCTGATTTGGGGATACTAGGAAAATATAAGTGATTTTTGATTATCTTGAAAGCATACCGGCACGTCCTGTTTTGATTATCCACAAGCCTTTGCAACAATCGTGTTGCAGGCAGTATTCTTTCAGAAAGAAAATAAGTTACAGTATACACCCCTGGCCAGCACAATCTGGTTGAAGATGGCTACGAAAAGCATGTAAGACAGCAGAAAGAGCTGCCTACCTCAGACATTTTTCGTGTTCATGAAACCAAATATGGAGCTTTTATTAATCCATTTAGGGTACTAGTTAGCAGAGTGATGGTCTCACACGTAATGAGGAAAATCGTGACATACGCAAGATGTAATTTTCAAGATTAGTGGCTGTTCATCTGGCAATTAAGTTTTTTTTTTTTTTTTTTTTTTTTTGTGTAATATAACCACAGATACGAGGGTGGTCTGAAAAGTTCTCGACCTAACAACGAATTTATAATTTCAAAATTATTTTTTATTTTTCAACACAAACTCCCTTAAATCTAATACATTTATACCAGCGCCGTTATCCCGTCCTTGTATTGGTTCTCAGATCTACAAAATACCCCTCTAAGGCTGCAATCACTTCTTGATTTGAAGAAAGATCAGCAAGGAAGAGTTTGTTTTAGGAAGGGATAGAAGTCTGAGGGAGCGAAATCTGGGGAATATGGTGGATGTTCCAACAATTCATAGTGCAGATCCCTTAATTTTCCCATTGCCAAAACACTTCTGTGGGCTGGTGCAGTCCTGATGAAAGATGATTTTTTTTTCTTCTGCAAACCGGGTCTTTTCTGACGAATTTTTTCCAGTCTGGTTAAAAGATCGGAATAATATTCCCCAGTTATTGTTTTACCATTTTCAAGATAATAAACAAAATGCCTTTAGAATCCCTAAACACTGATGCCTTGACCTCCCCCCTGCTGGTGGAACCGAATTTGTCTTCTTTGGCACTGAACAACCGGCTTCTGTTCACTGTTTTGAATGCTGTTTGGATTTTGGTGTGTAATGGTAAATCCAAGTCTCATCCATAGTAATAAATCGACGCACAAAATCAGTTTTATTCTTGTCTATTGTCTCCGTAATTTCACGCACTTTGACTCGCCGTATCAATGATTTCTAGTGTTGTTACACTTTTTGGACGTTCATCTTTATGGCTAGCACGACCGCGTTTAAGCTCGGCAGCCCATTTCTTAATTGTCGAAAACGAAGGAGAAGAGTGTGCCCATAAACTTCGAATGAATTTCTTTTGGCGTTAAACCTTCTTTTACAAAGAATTTTATAACTGCATGATACTCAATTTTATCCATTTCAAGGGATACAGACAACACTTTTGCTACAGACAGCTGTATAAAACAAACTACTTGAAAGAATGACTTATGTACCAACTTAGAAAAAAAAAATTGCCGATACTGTTGCCATCTATGATCGAGGCCGAGAACTTTTTAGACCACCCTATATATATATACACACACACAAAGAAGACCACCAATATACACATTATTATTATAAAAAACCTCCATGGAGTCAAAGACTCATCGTGGGAGGTCCACCATTATACACAGTTTATCATACTGCATCTTAAATGTCTCTGCACCGCCCGGTTAGCCTAGTGGCTTTGCGCTTCGCAACCATATGCCTGGGGAAGGAGTGTCCCAGGTTCGATTCCCGTTGTAGACGTGAGGAATTTGAGGATCTTCCTCAGGCATAGCCAAGTTAGCCGGTCTTGGGCGCGGTCAGTAGGGTTTTTTTCCGCCAGTTTATCTGGCGTTTTTCATCCCGCAAACAGGCAAACCGGCCCCATGAACATACACCTCTACAGTCAAAAATATATCCCCCCAGCGGCAGACCAGGCGACGGGTCGGTTGGGAGTAGTACTAACAGGTAGTCGCATCTGAGTAACACGTGGACCCTGCATAGGAAGCGGGAATAACGCGAAGAAGATCTTAAATATGTCTCTGCACTCACCACACTTGGGATACACCCTCCTTTTATAGCTTCCAGGGATGACCTCTTGTTCTCTTCCTATCTTCACCGATTCTGTGCAAAATCTCCCCAACATTAATCTGGTAATAACCTCTTAACAGCTTATGTCTCGATCATATCCCCCTCTCGTCTGTCTATCCACCAATTTCTGCAATATCAATCTGTCTTCATACTCAACATTCCAGAAACCACCTTAGTCAATTGTCTCTGAACTTTTTCCAACGCATCATCTTTTTTGAAAACCAGGTGACCAAATGTGGCTTGATCAAAGCCTTGTATAATGGAACCATTACATCATTACTTCTACAAGTCAGTGCCCTCCGCATCATTCCCAGTATCGGTTGTGTTGTACTCACAATTTTAGATCCTTGTCTACAATCAGTCCCAAATCTCTCATCTCCTCTACCGCTTCCAAGATATTTCCACCGATTGTGTACTCTACATCCCATTTCTGCTTCCCAAATTTCAAAACTTTACATTTTGTAACACTGAATTGACATCCCTACGCATTTACCCATTCAGGTCCTCTTGCAAAGCTACAGCATCCGCTCTACACCTGATAGCTCTCCCCAACTTTGCATCATCTGCAAACAACTGCATATCACCATTCAGACCTCTCCAAATATCATTTACATACAAATTAAACAGCAATGAACCCAAAATACAGACCCTTGGGGTACACCACTAGTAACTTTCCTCTTCTGGGATATCACTCCTCCATAGACAATTCGCTGACACCTATCAGACAGCAAATCTCCAATCCAGCGAACTAATCTGTTTAGCCAAATTCGTTCCAATTTAATTACCAGCTTGTCATGTGGTAATTTATCAGGTAAAAAACTTTCTACATCTTTCTCTCATCCTGAGATTTTTATTTAATAAGGTCAAAGCACTTTGTGGCAAATTGTATAGGTAAAATTTATAAGTTCTGCATTACTTCAACCTTGGCATCTCAGGGTCTGGCTCCCACTGATGAAACCTCAATAAATGTCGAAACCGGTCTAGTTAGTGGCCCTTCCCTTTGCATTATGGGAAATACTAAGATAAGGAGTGATGAGAGCTTGGTGCACCTTTACCACGAATTGCCTCAGTCCTGAAGATACTTCAGGTGCAAACTTTGTTTGCTTACACTTGGATAAAGGATTAAATTAAATTTATTATAACATCAGAATTAGTTGAAAATTTTTAATAAATCATTACTGATCTGCAATACCCAGAATGATTACAGATTGGTGTGTTAATAAGGAAATGCGTCATCAAATTACCCAAGAGTTGGGGGGGGGGGATTTTTGGGCCCTGCTTCTTCTGCATGCATTAAATGATAAAAAAAAGTGAACTGAACATTGCAAACATCTCATAAGAACATCTTCTTCTGCAGCTTCTCCCACTTAAGTGGGGTCACTGTTGATGATGAGTCTCCTCCTGTCTTGGGCTGTCACCACATCTAAGTTCTTCATCCTCAAGTCCTCTTCTACCAGCTCCCTCCATCTCTTCTTTGGCTGCCCACGCTTCCTCCTTCCTTGCACATCCATCTGCATGCTTCTTCCCACATATTCGTCCTCCCTCCTCATCACATGACCAAACCATCTCAACCTTGCCTCCTGTATCTTTGCTCCTAAGTTTGTAACTTTCACTGTTCCCCTCACATAGACATTTCTCAGATGATCCTTTCTGGTCACACCGCACATCCACCTAAGCATTCTCATCTCTGCTACTTCCATCCTGCTGATGCTATTTTTCCTCAGGGCCAGTTTCTATAGCATACGTCATAGCTAACCTCACTACTGTCCCATAGATTTTGCCTTTCAGATTGATCGGCACCCTCTTATCGCATAACACTCCAGCCAGTTCCTCCAACCCGCATCCCACTTCCTTCTCAGCTCCTCCATCTTCTTCCACTGTTGAACCTAAGTATCTAAAGTCCCTCACCTTCCTGATGACATTTCCTTCCAACTCCAGATCTGTCTCCTGGCCGCCGCCCACAGTGCAACACATATACTCTGTCTTACTTCTGCTCAGTCTCATACCTCTCTTCCAGTACTTTTCTCCATCTTTCCAGTTCCTGCTTTTTCTCTTAAATCTGCACACAGCAAGATGTCATCTGCATGCAACATTGTCCAAGGTGCATCTTCTCTCACCTCCTCCATCACAATGTCAAACAGAAACGGACTTAATGCTGACCCTTGATGCAAGCCAACTGTTACTTGAAAACTTTCTGCCTGTTCCAGACAGGTCCGAACACTTGTCTTCACATTTCTTTACATCGCCGGCACCAATTTGACATATTTCTCCAGAACCTTCTTCTCCCTCAGACACCTCCAGACTTTTTGCCTTGGCACTATCGTATGCTTTCTGCAGATCAATAAATGCCAGATGTAGCTCCCGTTGTTTCTCTCGAAACTTTTCCATCATCTGCCGTAACCCAAAGATAGCATCTGTTGTTGATCTACCAAGAATAAAGCCAAATTGTTCCTTTGCAATCTCCACCTCCTTCCTCAATCTTCCATCAAGAACCCTTTCTAGGATTTTCATTGTGTGGGACATCAACTTTATTCCTCTGTAATCCCCTTTACCCTTGTAGATGGGGACAAGAGTACTCTCCCATTCCCTGGGTATATTTTCCTGTTGACAAACTTTCACGAACAGGTCCCACAGCAGGTCAATTCCCTCTTTCCCCAGTGCCTTCCATGCCTCCACTGGAATCCTGTCGGGGCCCACCGATTTTCCATTCCTCATCCTCATGGCCTCTGTCACTTCCACTCTACTGATGTTCTGCACAATCCCCTCAGAAGGCTGTCCATCTTCTCTGTGAGTCCTTGGATTTTACTCATTCAAAAGTCCCTCAAAGTATATTCTCCATCTGTTTCTTATGTCCACATCCCTCCATAATACTCCTCCTTCAGCGTCTTTGATCTGCCTCACATGTAAGATGTCCTTTGCTGCTTTATTTCTACATTTCGCTAGTTGGTAAATTTTTTTCTGTCCTTCCTTTGTTTCTAATTGATCATACAGATCTTGATATGCGATGGCCTTCGCCTGTGCCACAACTCTCTTGGCTTCTTGCTTTTTCTCTCTGTCCTCTTCCACTCTTGACTCATCCCACTTCTGCTTTGCCTTCCTCTTAGCTGTCACTGCCACTTGTACATTATTCCACCACCAACTCTCCTTTTGCTCTCTAATCTTTCCAGATGTCTCACCAAGCATTTCGATTGCACAGCTCAGGATTACTTTTGAATTATGTTTCCACCAATCTTGTACACTTTCCAGTCCATCCGAAATTCTCTCTAACACCTTTACCCTAAAACGATTCCAATGAAGACAATTAAGTGAAAACCACTTAATTGTCTTCATCCCATGGCTTCCAGAGGTTCTTATCTTCGATTTTATTTTAAAGTCTGCGCACAGCAGTCCAAACTTAATTAGATAATTACAGGCAACAGGACATTATTTTCCCACTAAACCAGGTGGTGAAGTGCAGAATGGAAGTTGTATCAAAACAGTACCGATTGTTTTTTAGAATAGCAAAGAAATTTCACAGAAAGAATTCATTTTAAATTGCCAAATTTAATGCTGTCTACTATTTTAAATGTCATGATGCCTTCATTTCTTAGCACCAGAAAAGAAGGTAGTTCATTCTTCTTCCATGACGCTACTTGCAAGCCACAGAATTAGTTTTTATTCCTCTCCTCCAGAAAAAAAGAAAGAAAAAAAACTGCACAATCTCAACACTGTATTCTCCATATTTCGTCCTGTACATTGTTTCTGAGGGTCACTGAAAGTCTATTTTGATTATGTGGACACCATTCAGAGAGCCCACAAAAAGAGGATTTCTGAATCAGCATTTTAATTGCTTTCTCACCACTGTTTTTAACATTTTATTTTTTATTGCACCAGTCTCCTTTCAGCTGCTTTACTATATGTGAAGGTTCATGAATATTATTTCCTTTACTGTGCAACTAAATGCTGGGACATCACAGAACTTTTATTTCACCTAATCTATTGTTTTATACATCAATGATTTCCAGTTGACTTCAAATCCAGTTCACAGTTTTCTGGAAGATGACAGTTTATTCTTTCTCATTTGATACAAATCTTGCATTACATATCATTTGGGAATCGACCAAGATCCCCAAAATTTTTAAAATATCCACTTTTGCGATTGTAAATTCTCAAATCCTTCTTTATTCGGTTTTGGTTTTTTGAAAAGAAATAAAAAAAATACCCCCCATCCCCACCACACATACATTTCTTGACAAAATGTGATTTTCTTTCTTGGGATAACTATCCTCCAACCTTTCTTGATATATAAACATGTCACAAATATTGCCTCCTCAGAATTGAAGAAATTTTCCTCTTTGACACAAGGATTTACCTCTGAGCAAGTGCTGTACAAATCTTTGAGTTCTGAACACAATTAGAGTGGTACCTCTCCAGTTTTGATAATAGTATTCAGAACTCAAAAATTCTCTCTCTCTCTTGCCAGTTTAGGATGAAGAAACAGGGTTTCTAAGAAGAAAAGCTGTGCCACCTTTCATGTGAGATTGGCTGACTCATCTTCAGTTCTTTACATCCTAGATTGGATTTGACATAGGTCTTTTCAAGCCTCCATGGAGTCCGAAGACTTATCAGGGGGAACACTCACAGACTATAATTCAATCGCAATCACAGACCAAACTACAACCATAAGACCTTGCCTTGAAGACATTCAATGTTGGAGCACTCGCCACCTACTTTGGCAATGCATTCCACTCATTCACTACATGCCAAGCAAAAAATATCCTTTTCACTACTAACCTTACAAAACCTTTGCACCACCCATTATCCTATGCAATAGGTCCCTTGTATCTATATGATAGGCTCCTCTCACCAGTTTATACATCTGTCATATCACTGTCTTTCTATCTACCAAGCTCTGAATACCACATTCCTTCAATCTAACATCAATATTCCAGAGTCCTGAGATAATCTTAGTTATTCTCCTCTAACCCCCTCCAATTTTTCCTTATTACCAATATAACTAGATGACCAGATCCATGCACAGAAATCCAAATGAAGCCTAATTAGTGCTTTATATAGTGGACCCCCCCCCCCCTTATCTGTACATGTCATTGTTCTTCATTATATCAGCAGTTTTTTGGGTAACCCTTATGGCCTTTTCAGTGTCTCCCCCCCCCCACTTCAGTTCCATGTCCACTAAAATCCCTTGCTTCCTTCATCTCTGAAGAAAAGTTGCTCAAATATGGCAAACCTCATTCCTTCTGCTCTGGCCAAACTGCATAACTTTACACTTAGCAATATTGAAATGATGTCCCCATTCTTCAGCCCAAAGCACCAACCTATTCAAGCCTTCTCATAACATATCAAAATTTTCTGACATTTCTCTTCCTGATTTAATATCATCAGCAAAAAACTGAATATCTCATTTCACATTGTGAATTATGTCATTGATATATAAGTTAAACAACAGTACCCTGTGGTACTGTTGTTTAACTTATATATCAATGACATAATTTCCCCATATCACCTTCCTTTTTTTGGGGACATTGCACCTTTATACACAGCTTGCTGGTTTCTATCAGCCAACCATCCCTGTATCCAAGCTACAAAATGGCTATCGATCCCCGTTCACCCAATTTGAAAGTTTATCATGCATTACTCAGTCAAATACTTTAGTAAAATTTAGTAAGCATCTCCTCTGTCCAGTACACTAATTACCTTATTATAAGATGTAACCAAGTTACTAAAGCATGACATCCCCCTGAACTTGGATTTTTCCTTATGTAGCGACACCTTCTACCTCTTTCCACTCTGAAAGATTTTTGAACAACCATGTTAAGGACACTGCCAGCTCTTTTGTACATTCCCTTGGTATACATGATGATATCCTATCCAGTCCCACATCCTTATTAAGAATAAGGTTATCTATACTCATCAATTTCTTAGCCTGCACCTTATACTCCTCATGCTACTGAGGGGTTAACTGTTCTTTATATCTCCTCCATAATATCCTCTTTCTCAAAAGCTCTTGTATAATTTCATAATTCGTCCAATTTACTCTTACTTTATTTATTCTCTGAAAGTTAGGAGTACAATCTGACATTACCATGAGTGATTCCAGACCAAGTTCCAGGTACTGCTGAGTTCTCTTCGCATCAACTGATTAAACCGCTGCACATTGCCCATCTGTTTCATTAATTTATCATGGTCTTCTGCTTATGTGAAGTTTGTACCTGCCTGGTCACTCCCCATTTGGTTGCATTGTGATGACATCCTTTATTATCACTGTATGAAATGATATTAATTCTAACACTTGAGTCTCAAGGAATTTGATTTTACATTTTCTGCTTCTAGTCAATGCTGCTATAGTAAAGTATTCATTAGTATTACCTTCATGTTGCTCACAATTCTCAGCTCTGAATTCCCTGACCTGCAGCAACATTCCCATTAAATATCTAAAATTTGTGCTTACCTCAACCTCACACCAAATGGCCTCACAGACATTATCATTAATACTGTCTTCAACTTTCGCATTCAGAGAATACAACTCTTCTGAAACAATCAGTAATATCCCACTTTCTATTTTATCTTTTCAAAAAATGCTATAACCATCACATTCTATTCCTGTATGTCATCCTCCATTAACCACACTCACTAGCACCAATGATTTGTGGATTAAATGACTGTATCAAGGCCACAAACTCAGTACCTTTGTTCCTAATACACCTGGCATTTGTATATAAGCACAATAGCTTTCCCTTGGTACCCCCCCCCTTCCTTACCACAATTCCTTATCCCATCATTCAAGTCCATTGACTCTTCTGTTCCCATTAAGGTGATCCATTTATTTCTATCTTGTCTTCCTTTGGCCATGATCTCACATAAATTGTGGTATTTTACACTCTCAGTCCCTATCATGTAGTTTTCATTTCCCTGACTGGCTACACACACACACACTTCTTATCTCATTAACAATTTACCAACTTCACACTATCACACTCAAATGTAGACCATATGCAGCAAACAGCCTTCTCCTACCTTAAAATTTCTCATACATCCACTTACTAGAGTACTCTCTTCCTGCATGTTCTAGTTATGTCATTCATGATTAGTGCTCTTCCTGCTTCACTATCTCTAGCAACTCATAAAAGTTTAATGGAGTGAAACAGCACTAGTAAACAATTAAAAATTGTATTTAATTCTTTTAGTATTTCAGTTACAGAAATATTGGCAGGGAGTACAAAATAAAACTTGTAACACACAAAGACAGCACAAAATTAACTCATTTCATTTCATAACTAGATTTTATTTTGTGATCTGGCAAACACATGGACAAAAGACTAGATCCCGGTTTACATCCTAATCTGCCGACTAGGATGTAAATTGATTAGTGTTTCTCATATTTTGGGAAGTTTTATGCAACCATATTTATTCAGATTAGGCCGATTTTTTAAAGCAGCAGCAGATTCTAAAACTAGAATTCTAGTCTTTCTGTTCTAAATTTACTATGATTAAGCAAGATGGTCTTTTCCCAATTGATTCTGTGAGCTGTATCCAGAGCATGGGCTATAAGGACAGATTGACCATAATCATAACTGCAGATGTGTTTTTTATGTTCTTCCATGCAGATGATAGCTGATCTTCCTGATAATTAGGCCTCTAATCTTTCGTCCATATGTGTCAGGTAGTTTTGTGCTGCCTTTGTGTGTGTATTAGGTCTCAATTTGTACTTCCTGACAATGTCTCTGTAACCGAGATGAAATATTGGAATCATCAAATACAATTTTTAATTGTTTCTTGGTGCTGTTTCACTCCGTTAAACTTTTATCATGAGTTTTATCCAGCACTTACCACATGGATATTTCTAGCAATACTCACAAATCCCTTTCTACCTCATCACATTTTCCCCTAAATCATTTCTTTTCTAATGTCCTCACTTCTGTTCTTATCTGTCGTGCTAGTTTCTTTACCATTCTTCATTCATCCTTCTACAGGATCTCTGTTATTGGACAAACACTTATTCTTCTCAGTATGTTCCAGCTACTATCACCCTCAGTTACCAATACGTCACTGCTCATCAACTTTGCATTCAAATTGCACTTCACATACACTCCTTCCATCTACCTTAAAAATCCATAACTTATCGAGATAATCTAATGAATACATATAATCACATTTCACAAAATGAATAAATTCAAAATTTAACTCATGCATAGACAAAGTCACTGCCATCTTGCTTTCTATGCAGGTCAGTATACCTCGATCTAAAGATTTTATATGTAAACACAAACAAGGGCTCAACTTCTGCAACAATTTTTATGCAAACACATAAAATTCAGAATTAATTAACTCCAAAAAAGCACAGATATGATAATGATTGCATTCAGAAGGTGAGTGAAGATTATGAATGGAATGCTAGCAAATCTGTGTGAGGATAAAGGAGTGATTTTTACAAAATGATTTCATTTTGTGAAAATCACTGTGTGTGTGGGATAAATTTGAGGGATGGATAGAGGAGCTATATAAAAGAGATAGACTACATTTAAATGGATTTGGTGTGGTAGAGAAACTGTTGCTGCAAGAGAAAAAAAAAATGACTCGAGTGAACGAAAGATGTGAGGAAGCAACAGGTGTTGTGGAAGAGCAAGAGAGTAAGGTAGGACAGCTTGCAAATGGAGAGATGAGGGGCACAGGTGACGAGAACGGGAGAGAAGGAATGCAAGATGGACAAGGAAATGGGAAGAGGCAGTGGGCAGGGAGACACTGTGTAAGAAGTGTAGATGGTGGTTTCAGGAGTAGATGTGTGAGTGTGCAAGCAAGCAGATAGTTCAAGATGTTGGAATGACATTCAGGTCTGGGGAAGGGTGTCATATCAGCGATGATGGATAGGGAGGTAGTATGGAGGTGTCATATCCAAGAAGTAATGTCATTGGGATTTGTTATAGAAACAGAAATGAGCTAGTGTGTATGTTCACAAATGCTAGAAGTATTCAAAACAAGGGGAATGAAATTATAGCATTGATAGAATTCATTTGCTCAAAAATTGTTAGTATAAGTGAGATGATGGAATGAGAATGACATTCTGACAGAATGTAGTCTTTCACAAAGACAGACAATGCAAAAAAGGAGGAGTGCTATTGATGATGGCAGAGGAGTTGTGCCCATCTCGGGTGCCGATGCAAGGAGCAAATAGTGACAGTGGTTTTGAACCAATATGGTGTAAAGGAGGTGGATAGGATGAAATGTTTAGTAGGGTGTTGCTATAGACCTGATAATGTGGAAGGTAGGAATAAGGAAATGACCATTATGGGTGATTTCGATTATGGTAATATACAATGAAATGAAAAGACAGCTTTTAAAACCAAAGAGAATGAATTTCATGAGTTTTACAGGGACAACTATCTTAGGCAGTATGTAACAGAGGCTACACGAGAATTGAGGATTTTGTATTTGATTATCTCATCATAAGATGTTGTAAATGAAGTGCCAAATCTTCCTCTGGTTGGTGAAGGTGAAAAGTGATCACTTGAGTGGTGGCCAGCCATATCAGGAGTTTTGTAAGAAAGGGGTTATATGCAGAATTATAAAGCAGGGATTATGACAAACTCAGGAAGTGGCTTGCAGCGATATCATGGAACGAAGAATTGGACACAAAAGAAAAAATACTGCTTGGTCCCTATTCAGGAACTCTGGCAGAGGCAATGACTGAGTGCATTCCAAAGGTCAGGAGATTAGTGTAAAATGGATGACTGAAGAGATGAAGCTTGCAATCTGGAGGAAAAAGACATTGTTGAGGTAGCACAAGATGAGTGGCAATAATTGGTTACATGAGAAGTACAAAGAGCAAGCAAGGAAGGTGACTTGCTTGGTAAGGGAAAGTGCAGTATGAGCAGCAGTTAACAATTGAGGCTAGAAGAAATCCTTGGGAGTTTTTTTGATATACAGAATGGAAGAATGATTATTGGAGGATGATAAACTAAGGAGGATATAGTGGTGTTAAATGAGTATTTCTTAAAGTATTCCATCCTTGCAATTGTAACACAATGCAGAACTTGCGAGTGGTAGGAATGGGGGAGGAATAACTGAACGAGCAGGAGTTATATGAGGAATTGATTAAACTTGATGTCAATGCCATGGGACTTGACAGTATATGACCCATGATCACCATGTATCTTGAGTGATTGAGGACGTTACCAGTTTTAACCTATCTTTTTAACGAGTTTTAGATTGGTCCAAGTTCCAAAGGAGTGGCAAGAATGTAAAATTGTTCTGCTTCTTATGAAGCAGAAGGGATGAGAAGACTAAAGCTTCAAATTATAGGACACTCTGCTTGTCTGGAGTTGTGGTTAAAGTATTGGAGGAGCTAGTGAGGACAAGGATTCAGAACTGGGTTGAGAGCAGCATGGGTTAGCAAAAGGAAGACTGTGTTTTTGCAGTCTGCTTACTTATTAAAAAAAGGTGATGAATTTATTGGACAAGGGAGATGCATACACAGTAGTATAGTATATTTAGGTTTTGCAGAGGCCTTTGATAGATTGCCACATGACAAGCTAGTGATTAAATTGAAACAGATGGGGTTGGATGGTTGTATGTTGGTTTGGAGATAGGCTGTCTAATAGGCATTGTCAGGTTGTGTATGGAAGAGGGATATCCCAGAAGAGGAAAGTCACTAGTTGTGTGCCTCAGGAGTTTGTTTTGGGGCCGTTGTTTAATTTGTATGTGAATGACATTGGAAGGGACTTAAATGGTGATAGATGATTGTTTTCAGATGATGCAAAGTTTGGGAAAGTTATGAGAAGTGGAGCAGATGTTATAGACTTGCATGAGAACTTGAGTAGACTATCTGAATTGGCAGGCATATGGGGGGGATGTAAGTTTAATGGAGTGAAGTGTAAGGTTGTAAAATATGGGATGCAGAGTATAAGATTGGTAGGGATATCTTAGAAGTGAAGGAAATGAAAGATTTTGTGGGTGATGGTGGTTAATGGCTTGAAATTTTGGTGACATTTTGCTAAAATTGTGAGAATAACAAGGTGGATTATGGCAATGATGCAGAGCATACTGACGTAGAAGTAAGGATGTTATGATTCCACTGTACAAGACTATCAGGCTGCATATGGATTACTATGCACGGATCTGGTCGCTTGTTTTTCCGAAGGATGATAGTTGTAGAGAGTATTTAAAGACAATTAACTAAGTCAGTTTCTTGTCTCTGGAATGTGGAGTATGACAGATTGAGTCAATGCAAATTGCAGATCCTAGTGGATAGCAGGAGGAGGTTGGCAAGGGAGTAATTATCAAATTAATGTGGATGAGATTTTTCATAGAATGTGTGGAGACGGGAGAACAACAGCCCATTCCTGGAAGCTGTATAAGGGGTTGAGGAGTAGATTTTTTGCATAGAGAGTGGTGGATGACTGAAATGCATTCCTGAAAGTGTGGTGACTGCAGAGATAGTGAATGCATTTAAGTCAAGGTATGATGAACTGTGCGTGAGAGTGTGACCTTCCACGATGAATCTCTTGACTTCACGGAGGTCTGATGATGATAATAATAATAAACAATTTATCTGAAACCAGAGTGTTCTTGCACAAACCTGCCAGGGAATCGCCACCTCAATTACTATTAGTGAACCTATATGGATATAGATAACAGAATAAATAATGCCAGTATATTTGGATACAGTTTTATAAATTTATAGAGAACTCAACCAAGCTATTAATATATATGACTATTCACCACTTTCAGATAGGATCTGTGAGTTGGGTGAGAAATGGTTAAGGACAGAAGATTACAAATATGAAAATTCATAGGAAAATTAGATAGCAGATAGGTGAGAGAACCATATTAAAGAAACATGAATATCAGAAAAGTGCTTCACATTATTAATTAAGAATAGATAGACAAATCTAATCTAAGACAGTATGTTTACTTAAACGATGAGACATGAAAGAGTAGGAAAAGCAGGTGATCGAAGCATAAAGAACTCAAGCTGAAAGAGATAATAGTTAAAGGAGTGCCTTAGATGATTTAAATGTAAGCTTATCAAATCAAGCTTGAGAGAAAATGAGGAGTTTGATAAATCAGAAACTAGTCATGAAATATAGTCATCACAGACTGTCTTAATGTTGGTACACACACCAGAAAAGGATAGTGCTTAATGTATCATTGAGTATATTCTTTGGGGGGGGGGGGGGTATGATCTGGATTTCCTTGGAAGTTCTGTTTTTAGAATAAAATTAACCAATGGAATAATGTATTGAATTAGAAACTTTTATTTATTAGAACTCCTTTAGCCCGAATTACAGCAGATATGCAGTTTTGCATAAATTCCACAAGGTGTTGGATTGCATTTATATTGGGCATGTATTCGGGGTGTGCAGTGCACATCCACAGAATAACAGTCTTCTTCTTTTCAGTCATTTTCTGTCCACTGCTGGATGAAAGCCTCCTCCAGTTCTTTCCACCTTTCTCTGTTCTTGGCAACGGTTGAGCAATTTTCCCCAACAAAATTTGAAAATTCTCCATTCCACCTTCTTTTAGGACGTCCTCCGCCTCATTTTCCTTCTTTTGGAATCCAGTTCGTTAGTATGGTGGTCCATCACTCATCTTCTCTTCTAGATAGATGTCCGGCCCATTTCCATTTTAGTAGCTTATAGTGAAGAATGATATCTGTGATGTGAGTCTGGCTTCTTATTCAGGTGTTTCCTTTTTTATCTTTTAATGTGATGCTTAGCATCAACCTCTCCATTTTTCGAGTTAATTTATTTGCCAGTGCTTTTGTTAGCGACCAAGTTTCACAATCATATGAGATGACTGGAAGTATACACTGGTTAAATGTCATCCTTTTTTAAACAGAGTGGGACATCATTTTGAAAAATGCTTTTCAATTTTCTGAATGCACTCCAGGCAAGTTGAACTCTTCTATTTATTTCCTTTTGGAGTCCATAGTTTAGATCAATGAGACAAGTATGTATATGAAGAGACTCTTTCCAAGAAAATGTTTTCTATTATGTTTAATAGAAAAAAACATAAAAAAATATGTTTTTTGAAGTTACAAAATGATTAAACATGATTTTAGATTTTTTTCTATTTATTTTTAGACTGACTTGTCTGCTTTAATGATATAGGTCTTCTATCATTATATTAAAGTCTTCTGGAGTGTTTGCAAAATTTATATCAACTGCATATCTGTTAAGTTTCTGTTATTAATTTTTAAACCAAGGTTTGTCCAGTTTATATTATTAAATATTTCTTGAAGGACTGATGTAAAGATTTTGGGTGATAGAGAGTCAATGTTGGGTGATACAAAGTCAATTGAAAAAGGTGTCCTTGTCGGACACCTTTTTCAATTGATATTTTATTGCTACTCGTGTGAAGTTGAATTGTTGTTAATAATTGTTACAGTGTGGTATATTTCCTGGAGGAGGTCCATATATTCTCCAGGAACTCCTTGATTCTGGAGTGCTTTGATTATTGCATTAGTTTTGATGGAATCAAATTTTTTTTCATATTGAGAAGCAATTGGTTTTCTTCTGCTTTTTCTATTATTTGTTTTACTGCATGAATATGATCAATTGTGTCAAAGCCTTTACGGAATCCTGCTTGTTCTACTGGTTGATTTGAGTCTAGAAGAGGGGGGGGGGGTTAACCTGTTTGTTATTACTTTTGTGAGAATTTTGTACAGATTAGATCAGCAGTATTACTGATATTATATTTTTGCATTTATTCCTGTTAAAAACACCCCTGATTGCTACCTTGCTTCGCATGATTCCTAAAATTAAACACAATATACTAATGCTTCATGAAGAGTACACTTCTCAATGCATAAACATTGCATCACATTGGTGTTAATAACCTGGGTGTACTGTCACAAATATGGATACATTTGAGCCCTTTTTTAATGACATGCAGATGGTGCAGCATGTCAAATTCTTAGTGGTTTTAAACACCACGATGAAGCAGAGTGTGCACTGAGACAATAGCACCCAGAAATCACTGGCTCTGATTGGTTATTTTGTCAGCCAACCCAATTGAGCATTGTCATTTGTCATGAGTTGCTGTTTTTGTTTTCTGCGTTTCATCTGTTTTGCGCACATGAAGTATGAATTGACATGTTTAGGACACTGATTATAGACAAGTAATTTTCCATAAATAATTTATAAAATTTTTTTTTTGCCCATATTTACAATGGGAAATAGTTGGGAGGATCTACTGAATGTCCTATTTTCTACCAGAGCTTTTGTAGAATAGTTAACTGGATCTGAAGTGTGATCAAGACTTTTTTTTTGTTGGCCTTGTTTATTGTTCTTCAGAGAGAAAGGTGTTTGGAATAATCATGGATGTGCTGACCTTAACCATTAACAGCAGCAGTGTAAAAACATGAGTACTTCCAATCACATCATCAATGATTTTTAAATCTGAAGATGTTTGGAAAACAAAGAATTAAAACTCTCATTGAGAAACAAATAAAAATTGATGTAATCCATCATAATGAACAGGTAAAGAAAAATAAATATTTTAAAAAGATTAACTGATGCTGTATGCTGTTTGGCTAAGCAAGGGCTTCCTTTGAGTGGTCATGATGAATCTGGAGATTCAGCTAATCGAGGAAATTATATAGAATTTTTAAATGTGTCCTGTGAGTATTTGGGAGAGCAATGCAGTCAAGCAGATGTTATGGCTTCACAAGAAGACTTGAATGGATTGCATGAATAGGCAAGTAAGTGGAACTGTCATTTTAATGTTGCAAAGTGTAAGGTTTTGAAATTTGGTAAGCAATGGGATGCAAAGTATACACTTGTGTGGAAACTTTACAGGAGACAGAGGAGAGATCTGGGAGTAGTAGTAGACGAGGTGAAATTCAGGGGCCAAATTGCATAAGTTGTGAAGATGTCACATCAGATAATGGAAATGATGCAAAAGAGCCTGACCTGCAGAAATCAAGAGATTATGATTCCATTCTATAAGGCCCTGATCAGACCTCATATGGATTATTGTGTACAGATTTGGTCACTGGGTTTTCATGGTGATGAGGATATGCTAGAAAGAATCCAGAGAAGATTTACAAAGGTGGTCAGTGGTCTTTGGAATGTGGAGTAGGAGAACAGATTGAGAGTATGTAAATTGCAAAGCCTCGTGAATAGGAGGAGGAGGTAATGATTGAGACTTGTAAGCTAGTCAGAGGTTGTTATCAAGTTGGCATGGAAGAGATTTTGCATAGAATGGTAGAGGAGGTAGAACCTTGTTTATTATTCTCCAAAGAGAAAGGTGTTTGGAATAAGCATGGATATTCAGACCTTAATCATTTATCCACAGCAGTGCAAAAACATGAGTGCTCCCAGTCACATGTTCAGTCATTTTTAAATTGCAAGATGTTTGGAAAATTAACTGATAAATGAAAGTATTCAAAGTTCTCCTACAATTACTGCATTGGACCAACTGCTTGAGATGAGTTTTGATGTACTCTTAAAACTTTCACACATCAATAAATATGCAATGATATGGTCAAATTGACATGAATTTCATAGCATGGGTTATATAAGCCACATGACAGCACACTCAACTGAAATGGACACGTTACTCCGCTCATCTACAACATACCAGGCATTTGTCAGATGGTCCTTTAATGCTCAGATTTGAGGGAAGTAGATTTTGCTCCTGGATCTGTTTTTCTAACATGTCAATACATTCTCAATGGGGTTCAGATCCGGGCTTTGTGGTGGCCAGGGAAGATGGTTGAGGTCACTGTCATGCTTGCTGAACCACTGTGGAGCAATTCTTGCACTATGGACAGTAGCACTGTCATCTATGAAACAACCATCACCTACTGGATGAACATTGCAGGATGGACTTGATCAGCAGCAAGGACACTCAATCTTCCAGCAATATCAAGGGACCTATTCAGTACCAACAGAATATGACACCACCTCCAGAACCTTGAACTGAGTTAATAAGGTAAGCTGGGTTTATTTCTTCATGAGGCTCCCACCAAACTCTCTGCCTACTGTCAATACAGAACAAGGTGTTCTGTACTGAAAGAACAAAATTCTTGACACTGCTGCATGAATTTCCAAGTTCTTCACAGAAACCAGTGGTTTCCATATAGGCATGCGACTGCCAATACTGAGCCTCTTCAGTTCCCTGCACATAGTTTGGTGAGATATGGGTCAGGAACAGCCTTCATTAAATGCTTTGGTCAATTGCTGCACACAGGAATGTTCTGTTTGTCCATACAAGCCTTCTCAGATGATAGCAATTTCGTTCCTCACATACTGGCTTAGGACCACAGTTACACAATACACCCAAGATATCTCACTTTTTGAGAAAGCAGTCAGCTCTGCTGTTTTCAAAATTGTGGCTCCAGACAGGCACCCACAACAAGCCCTTTATTGAACTCTGAAAGATCCTTTTTTTCATATTTTGATCAACACTACTGACAATTACTGACCGTCAGCATTTTTAAATAGTTGCCTAGAATGCCGTGACCAAGTATTTTGCATATACGCTGCATAAGTGATATTTATGAACATTTCGATAAAAGTTTCCAAATCTTTATCACAGGCCGGTATGTGTATATTAAAATTAAAACATATGAAGTATGTTTTAATTTTAAGTATGTTTATATCCATAGGGTTATAAGGTATAAGTTAAACAATAAAAGAAGCCTTTTTTTGGGGAATTTATCAGTTGTTTTTAAATTGTGTAAAATTTTTTAAATTTCGCTGTTTTCACTTGACCAAACTGTGTAATTTGGTTAAGTGAAAACAGTTTGCTTCTTTTTCTTCACCTTTGTACAGTCAAACTGGTACCAACAGAATATGACAGGCAGAAGATTACTGCCTGTAACATGATTGTTGTCAAAGGCTTGTGTATAATCAATGTATAATCAAAATAGAATGTTCAGGTATACTTGTAAGATAATCAAAAGCAATCATATTTTTCTAACAAAAGTATCCCCAAATCAGCTGTCAATCTTGAATCATAGGGCAGTGCATCCTGAATTAGATTTAAATATAGGAATCATAGTTCCTATATTTAAAATAATCTGTCTCGGTTAATCCAAAAATGGTTAAAATATAATAGCAGTTATTCTTTTTATCATCATTGATAAATCTCTTAAGGTGAAAAAGAGAATCCATTTGCTGATGAATTTAAAGTTGGATATTGCATGTATTATTTTGTGCACTTCAGATGTTCTTATGCAATGGTTTATCTTTATTTCAATATATATATATATATTATATATGTTATATTATATATGTTTTCAGTTGAAAGGACAGATATTAAAGCAAGTTGAATAGAGTTAAGCACAGATCCAGACTTCAGCTTTGGACCTTTGACAAATACATATTACACATTAAGATATCTTAATATAATTTACTACAATCCTCCACATTACCAGGTATATATCAACACCTGACTTTGTCTTTCTATTCACCTCTTTCCCCCCTTTCTGATTTCTTGTAGAAAGAATCCCCATCCCCTGGAGTCAGTAAAATCTTGGTTCAAAATTTTTCACTAAACTGAATGTATTTTTGAAATAAATTATGCACAGTAGCTAGGCTTCATACTAAACCCAGATTAAATTAGTAATGTATTTGTTTACTGTCACACTAAATGCAACAGGCAGTATTTTTTTCTTCTTTCTTTCATTGTATATAGCATACAGTATTGAGGAATCAATTATCTATTCTATGCCAAATTAATGAGTTTTCCCTTAAAAATGATATATGAATCATCTACTTCACTCAAGAAAGTTAAGATAGTGATTTTTTTTTGTTTTTTTGTTAGAAATGTATATCTTTCTGTGTCAGCATTAATATGTGGTTACAACAACACACACACACAAAATAAAAAAAAAACTGGCTGGACTGCTCATAATCTTGAAAACTGCACCTTATAGTTTGTCATTCAATAGTTGAGGCACACAGCTCTTTCTACAGTCTTACATGGACCATCTTCAATAAGATTGTGCTGACTAGAATGTATTATAACTATTTCCTTTCTGGAAGATTATTGCCTGTAACATGATTGTTGTCAAAGGCTTGTGTATAATCAAAATAGAATGTTCAGGTATTCTTGTAAGATAATCAAAAGCAATCATATTTTTCTAACAAAAGTATCCCCCAAATCAGCTGTCAATCTTGAATCATAGGGCAGTGTATCCTGAATTAGTAGTGATCCCTAACCTCTTAACTACTGATTTAATCAGTAGTTAAATCCACGTATCTAGATGGCAGATGACTTTCACTGCCCAGTGAAATATGGCACACTACTTGTTGGATACACGAAGTAGATATTGCCATGTTCCATGTCCAGAGTAGGGTCTAAGGATTGCCTACCATCCTTCACATATACGTGATGGCCTTGCTGAGTATGTTTTCAACACCATCATTAACTAAGCAGTTAGCATCCTGGTTTCAGTAAAGAACTAAAAAGAAATGACAGCAGGAATAATTTCTGAAATAACTGAAATTAATCTGTATCCTCCCATTTGAGGATACAGCATGTTGGCTGCTAGATAGTACACAGGACTGAACTTGTTGTAATGCTTCAAGAGGGGTCTTGAACAGTTGGCAAATAATTCTACTGCTACCGCTTACTTTACCACTGTGTGTGTGTATGGAGCACTGTTGAGGCCACACATGCATTGGAGTCTGGACACTCCTATGTGAGTGTCTGCAAGTTCTTTCCTGTTACTGTTACATATCCATGCTCTATAAATTATAGAATCACTGTGATTAAAATAAAATCTCCCACAAAAGCAAATTAAATTTTTGAAAAAAAAAATAAAATAAAAAAATAGCAATAAAAATATACCAAAAAATTCAACAAAGCCAAAAAAAATAGTCATGTTAAAAAACTTCAAATGATAGTTTGAAGCCAAAGCATGGTGAGCCAATGCTGAACCAAAGCATATCACACAAAGGAAAATCCAAGTCTGATTAAACTGTTTCCGAAGTTTTTCCGGAAATAGTATATCACATTAAAATAAAATAAAATTATAAAGACGTGGTGAAGGGTATGAGGAGTAGATTTTTTACATGGAAATTTGTTAGTGAGTGGAATGGATTGCCTGAGTGCGTTGTGAGTGCAGGTAGTGAAATAACTTCAAAGCTCATTATGATAGACATGTTGCTGGTTGAGTGGGCCTCCCACGATGAGTCTGTTGATTAAACGGAGGTTACCAAAATAATAATAATAAATTTTAATATTTAACAAAAATAAGCATGCTGTGTTATATTGAATTGAAAAAAAACAAACAAAAAAAAAACTACAGTTTTACTATCACATCTTGAGCTCCAATATTAATATAAGTGATGTCACCACCAGGTACAGGCATCCAAATTCAATCTGTCATTCATCATGCATGCTGCCTTCCAGATGAAGAGCAGAACATGGGATTTTGTCAAGTCTGTTATCACATGCTCAAGGCTATCACACTTGGATTTTCCTATGTGTGATATGCTTTGGCTCAGCATTTTGTTGCTTTCATTTGCTGCCTTCACCATTCTCTTAATCTTCATGATTATTATTCACATCTGACCTCAATGAAGTATCACACACAAAGCTCATCCAGCTATGCCTTAATCTGATTCAGTGTATGTACATTGAGGCAATGCATACCACTCTCCATATAATCAATCTGCTCATCACTCTGCTGCTCGCACCCTCCTTATACAGTTTTCAGGGCTGGCCTCTTGTTCTACCTCCTTTCCCATTCTATGCAAAATCTCTTCCATGCCAACCTGATAACAACAACCCCTGACTAGCTTACACATCTCAATCATATCTCCCCCTCACTCCTCCTATTCACGAGGCTTTGCAATTTACATACCTCAATCTGTCCTCCTACTCCACATTCCAAAGACCACTGACCACCTTTGTAAATCTTTTATGGATTCTTTCTAGCATATCCTCATCACCATGAAAACCCAGTGACCAAATCTGTACACAATAATCCATATGAAGTCTGATCAGGGCCTTATAGAATGGAATCATAACCTCTTCATTTCTGCATCTCAGGCTCTTTTGCATCATTTCCATTATCTGATGTGACATCTTCACAACTCGTGCAATTTGGCCCCTTAATTTCAGGTCCTTGTCCACTACTACTCCCAGATCTCTCCTCTGCCTCCTGTAAAGTTTCCACACCAAGTGTATACTTTGCATCCCATTGCTTATCAAATTTCAAAACCTTATACTTTGCAACATTGAACTGACAGTGCAATCTATTCAAGTCTTCTTGTGAGGCCATATCATAACATCTTCTTGACTCTGAATTGCTCTCCCGAATTTTGCATCATCTGCATATCAAGTTAAGTCCATCCAATTTTATCATTATTATTCGAATTGAACAATAATGGTCCCAAAACTGGGGCACTCGCATAATCTAGAGTAGCAGAAGCGGTACACGTTGCTCAGCTAAGTTATTATTTTTCAGTAGATATTAGCGAAATTGTTATATACAGGGTGTCCCAAACACACAAGATTTAAATGTAGCGCCATTTGTGCAGTAAAGTGTTGCCAACGAGAAAAAAAAGACAGCGTGACAGCTGACAGTTCAGGGTTATTAAAAATGGAGTGCTACACGAAAGAACAATGCATTTTCATTGTTGAGCAATATTTTAAAAATAACAAAGGTTTGGCAGCTACAGTTCGCAATTTTCGTACAAAATATGGTCGGAATAGTGATTTAATTTCATCAACTGTGAAAAGGTTAATTAAAAAATTCAAGGAAACTGGATCAATTAGTGATCTTATACACTCTGGCCGTCCTTCAACAAGTCGTTCAACAGAAAACATCGAAGCGGTTCGTGAGAGTGTTGCTGAGAGTCCAGGAACATCAATTCGGAACCATGGTCTTGAATTTGGCATTTCGAGAAGCTCTCTACAGCGTATTCTCACGAAAGACTTGCATCTTTATGCTTACAAAGTTCAAATGACTCAAGAACTGAAGCCTACTGACCATACACAGCGAAGAGGTTCGTTGAATGGATTATTATTGTTCCGGGCAACTCCAAGGAGTCGACAGACTCATCGAGGGAGGCCCTAACATCATGTCAAGAACAACTATTCGACATTCACACAGTATCTATCATACTTCACCTTGAACTCGTTCATGGTCGTAGCACCCACAACAGACTCTGGAAGCTTATTCCACTCATTCACTACTCTCCAAGTAAAAAACCTAGCTCTAACACCCTTGTCAACCACGCTCTTGCCCAGCTTCCATTCATGGCCCCTAGTCCTCCCACCACCAGTCATATTTTCAAAAATATCTTCTGGATCAATCTTATAGAAACCTTTCAGTAATTTGAATGTCTCAATCATATCACCCCTCCTTCGCCTGTCGACCAATTTCTGCAACCCACAAATCTTCAACCTATTCTCATAAGGTTCATTCCACAGACCTGCTATCATCTAGGTCACTCGTCTCTGGATCCTCTCCACTTCCTCCCCATCACGAAGAAACCCTGGTGCCCATAACTGGGCACAGTAGTCCAGATGGGGTCTTATCAAGGCTCGATACAGAGGAACAACAACTTGTTTGTCTCTGCATGTTAAAGTATTTTTCAGAAGCCAAGTGATTTGGTGAGCTGTTTTATGATTTGGTGAGCTGTTTTAGTCACTTTTGCAATGTGCCCCCTAAACTTCAATTCCCTATCCACCAATACTCCCAAATCCCTATCCACCAATACTCCCAAATCCCTGGCCTCATCAATCTCCTGGAGTATGGTTCTACCAATGCGATATACTACTGCTATTCTTTTCACCCCAAAGTGCATAACCTTACACTTTGGCACATTAAATTGACATCCATTTTTCATAGCCCAGTCCTCCAAACTATCCAAATCATCCTGTAAAATTTTGACATCCTGTGCACTCATAATTGCTCTACCCAACTTTGCATCATCAGCAAACAAGTGAACACTTCCTGTCAAATCCTTTCCTATATCATTGATGAACAAATTGAAAAGCAGTGGTCCAAGAACAGAGCCCTGTGGCACTCCACTAGTCACAAGCCTTCTTTTAGACTCCACTCCTGAATAAACCACTCTCTGGTATCTCTCCTTCAACCACCCTCCTATCCATCTCACCAACCCTGTATCTATCCCCATCTGCTCCAGTTTACTGATTAGGGTTCTATGTGGTATTCTATCAAAAGCCTTGGCAAGGTCCAGTAGTATTACTGTAAACCCATTACCCTTATCCAGTTCAGCCGTCACTGTGTTATAAAACGTGAGCAAGTTACTGAGGCATGATCTACCCTTCACAAAACCATGTTGTCCCCCATACAATATCCCATTATGGAACAAGTGGATGCTTATTTTTCGAACAAAATCATCTTCAGCGATGAGGCTCATTTTCATCTTGATGGCTTTGTTAATCGACAAAATTGTCGCATTTGGGGTTCAGAAAATCCATGAGTGATTGTTGAGAAACAAATGCATCCACAACGTGTCACTGTTTGGTGCAGATTTTGGGCTGGAGGCATCATCGGTCCATTCTTCTTCGAAAATGCGGCTGGTAAGGCAATAACAGTTAATGGTGCTCGCTATCGCGACATGGTAATCCAGTTTTTTGTGCCTAAATTGCAAGATATGGATGTGGACGACATGTGGTTTCAAGAAGACGGTGCCACATGCCATACAGCCCGAGAAAAAATTCAATTACTGCAAGAGTCATTTCCTGGTCGTGTAATTTCCCGTTTTGGTGATCAGAATTGGCCGCCCAGATCATGTGACTTAATGGCGTTGGACTTTTTTTCTTTGGGGTTTTTTGAAGACTAAAGTTTATGCCAACAATCCCACGACCACCCACGCCTTGAAGGAGGAAATTGAGCGCTGTATCAACGAAATTCAGCCACATTTATGCAAAACGGTCATGGAATATTTCGACAAAAGAGTGCGTATGTGCCAGCAAAGCCGTGGAGGCCATTTACCCGATATACTATTCCATGCATAACCCTATACTCTCTACTTTATGAATCAATAAGAAATTACAATTTTTAACTAAAACCCTGTGTTTTCTATCAAAATTACTTCTTGCGTGAATTTTGGGATACCCTGTATATATATATATTTGGTGGTATTTTGATCGTGTAAAGTTGCATTGTTTTAGTCATTTATTATTAAGTGATATTCTTTTCAGAATCATTTTTCGTTAATGGCACCAATATATACAAGACAAATGGCGAACGAGACATCGATGTTAGCTGATGTCAAAATGCAGGATTTAGTTCAATGTGTTGTGTGTGATGAATTCATTGCCGAGAGTGAGAACAGAGAAAATATTTGTTGGAGTTTTGTAAATGAATATAAGAAAGGAGAGTTTCGAAAGATTGAGGTGACTGATAATAAGGATATAAGGCAGGAGTTGATTGTATTACTGTACGCCCACAGATGCGAGACCCTTCAACACTTCTGTGGTTGTCAGAAGGAGAATCCATTCCGATAATAGGGTAATCAATCCGTCTTGTGGGATGCGTTATTATTACACGTCGCAAAATTAACTTTTCTTTTATAAACATTGTAGTTTTTAAAGTGGTAACTATTTTGCTTGTAGAACAGTTGGAAAATTTCACATACAAAGCAAGTGATTTCGTCGCATATTGGTGACAACTCATACATCCTTTTTTTTTTCCTTCTCTTCAGCAGGAATTGACTATTCTTGGCAGTCTGCCAAACCCAGTTCTATGAAGTGTGGGCATACTATAGCTGGCACAAATGATTTGAAAGGTGATAAATATGCGAAGGGAAGATATGAAAGCTTTGTTAGTGGAAGCAAAAATGAAGAACAAAGAAAGTAAGGACCGTGAGTCTGCTGCCTTGGTATGATAGGACAGAACTGAGAGGGGCCATGATTGCCAATGAGAAGATTGTGCAGTTTATTTGTGTATGGAATGAACTGGATGGATGAAAGGACTTGTATATGCCTGATGGACCGCATTTGAATAGTTTTCAAGTTAGATGTTTGAAGAAAGTGTTGTTTAGTGAGAGTGTGATAATGCAAAACCAGGGAAACTAGAGATATTAGGGAGGATGAAATGTAGCATGTGTCACACCATCCCTGTGATAAACAAGCATGGGTACAGTAATGATAATGCAATGCCAAACAGGATTTCACAGGTCCGCAATTTAAATGGGTTGGTAATGATATTACAAAAGGATAACAATGGGAAAAAAGGGACATTGAAATGAATGTACACAACTGCAAGAAGTATCAGGAAGTATACCTATAATTTTTAGCCAAGCTAAGCTTGGCCAAAAATTATAGACATCACTGAGTCCTGGTTAACTAAAAATGATATAGTTACAGAGATAGAATGTAATGGGTATTTTCAGGGAGGATAGAAGGAACAGGAGAGGTGGGATATTGCTCATGATAGCTGCAGAATTATAATCAACAAAATTACAAGTTAAGGAGAATATTAGGTCTGAAGGAGATGTTTCGTTTAAGGCTGTTTGGTGTGAGATAGAGACAAATAAGACAAAATATGTTGGGTTCTGCTATAGACAGGGGATCCACAGGAATATGTAAATGTTATGTATCAGTAAATCAGCACAAGTGTAGGCCAAACAGTTATTATGGTAGACTTGAACTATGGGGACATCAATTGAAGGAGGAAAGGGCGGCATAGCAAGATGGAAGTGGGATTTATACAGTTGCTAAGGGATAATTACATGAAACATATTATAGAGGGGACAAGGGGTTTGAGGATGTTGGATTTGATAATAGCATCAGAAGATATATCCATAACCAAGGTAGGCACTCTGCCTCCAATTGTGGAGAGTGACCAAGTGGTCTTGTTCTGGGAAGTTGCCAAACACGTGGAGTTCTCTGTCAAGAAGTGGTTTATGTTCAACTATAAGGCTGGTGATTAAGAGAGAGATTCAGGAGTCATCTTGGAACAGTGCCATGGCTTGAGAAGCTACATGAAAGAATGTCAGTAGTGCATGGCAAGTGATCAGAGATTGCTTGAAGGAAGCAGTATCAGACTGCATACCCAAGGTTAGGAGGATAAACCAAGTTGGAATTAAGTGGATGAGTAGAGATATAAATCAAGAGCTGCAAAAAAGATAACATTGTGGAAATATAAAGAAAAAAGTTTTCAGCATACTCATGAGCAGTATACAGTGCAAAGCAAGAAGGGTGACTAGTATAGTAAGGAAGGCCAAATCACACTATGAGAGAGAATTAGCCAAACAAACCAAAGTAAACTCAAAAGAGTTTTTTCATTATGTAGCAAAGTAAGAGGAAAAATGACAATGGTAGAATGACTTTAAACAATGCTTGGAGGTAGGAAGGTGACTGAACCAAAAGAAATAGTTGAGTTGCTGAGTGATCGTTTTGCAAAGGTGTATCATCCAGGTGGCGATTTTACAGTTGCAGATGTTACAGAGATGCATATCAACATTAAGGTAGATGAACAGGAGGTGTTCAGCATATCAAAAATATTAATGTGAGCACAGCAGTCAGACCGGATAGCACATCATCCCATGTACTATATGAATGTGCAAGAGAATTGGCATTGCCTCTGATGAAATTGTTCAATCTAAGTCTCATCTCCGGCAGGGTTCCAAGGGAGTGGAAAGAGGGTAGGATAGTACCATTGCATAAAGGCAGCTCGAAGACAGAGGTAGCAAACTACACACCAATTAATATATGCAAAGTGGTTGTTAAATTATTGGAAAAGCTGGTGAAAGGTAAAATACAACAGTGGGTGGATAGGGATGCGATACTCCATAGTGGACAAGCATGGCTTTGTAAAGAGTAGGTCCTGTTTTAGTAATAAATTTAGTTTAATCCTTTACCCAAGTGTAGGCAAACAAAGTTTGCATATGAAGTAGTTCAGGACTGAGACAACTCATAGTAAAAGGTGGACCAAGCTCTCATCACTCCTTGTCTCAGTAATAATGCAAAGCACATCTCCTTGCAGACATGTATAAAGCTATGCATTAAGGGAAGGGTCATTACCCAGACTGATTTCGACCTTTATTGAGGTCTCGTCAGTGGGAAGCAGACCCAGAAGTGGTGATACTAAGGCAGAAGCAATGGAGAGGTCATATTTACTTATTTACTTTCTTTTTAAAAGTTTTTTAAAAGGTGCAAACTGTGTTTGCCTACACTTGGGTACAGGATTAAACTAAATTTGTTATAGTCTAACTAAGTGGAAAATAAACTTCCAACTGTTTTAGTAACTTATTCACATTTTATAATAAAGTGAAAGCAGAATTGGATAAAGGTAATGGCTACACCACGATATTGCTTGACTTTGCCAAGGCATTTGACAGAATACCACTTGGAAAACTATTATAAAAATGTGAGAGGATGGGAATGGATATGAAGCTAGTAGCATGGATAGATGGATGGTTGACAGACAGCAGAGAGTAGTATATGGTGGAGTGGAGTCTAGGAGGATGATTGTGACTAGTGGAGTACCTCCTCAGGGTTCAGTACTAGGGCCACTACTATTCTAATTTGTATATCAATGACATACGAGGGTAGTCTGAAACGTTCTCGGCCTAACAATGAAAAAAAGAATCTATAATTTCAAAATTAGTTTTATTTTTCAACATAATCTCCCTTAAGACTAATAAATTTATTTCAGCGATGCTCCAGCACCATTATCCAATCCATGTAGTACTTCTCAGTAAGATCTGCAAAACACCCCTCTACAGCTGCAATCACCTCTTGATTCGAAGAAAAACGCTGAAAAATAACTGGGGAATAATATTCCCCAGTTATTTTTGTTTTACCCTTTTCAAGATAATTAATAAAAAAATGCCTTCAGCATCCCCCAAACATTGATGCCATAACCTTTTCTGCTGATGGAACCGAATTTGTATTCTTTGGCACTGAACAACCGGCTTCTGTTCACTGTTTCGACTGCTGTTTGGATTCTGGTGTGTAATGGTGAATCCCAGTCTCATCCATAGTAATAAATCGATGCATAAAATCTTGTTACTCTTGTTAAAACGTTCTGAGCACTGTTCAGAGATTTTCATGTGAGTGCATTTTTGATCTGCAGTGAGCAAGCATGGCACCCATCTTGCACAAAGCTTTTTCATACGCAATTTTTCATGCAAAATATATCCTACACATTCTTTTGAAATATCTATAGTCTCAGCAATTTCACGCACTTTGACTTGACGGTCATCCAATACCACACACACTGCTCTGAAGTGCAGTGTGTGGGAACCCTGGTTCTCCAAAAGATGTGCCAAGGCTGTACAAATGAAAAAAAAAAAAGCATATCACAACTGGCTTAAATCAAGAACCCCATCCTCATTTTAATGCCTGTATCCAAGCCCAAAATAAATGCAAGAAAACTATCAATGCTTCCACAAACCAGAGTTTGAAAGAGCAAAAAGCAGGAAAATTGAAGCCTGTCCAGATGGCAGCCAAACCTTTTGGTCTCTTGCCAAAGCAACTGCTGTAACTTTTGCCCAACACTATTCCCACCCCTATCATCACCCACAGAAAAAGCCAATATACTGGTTTTTTTACACTTTACCTTCAATGCATGCATAACTGACAAATGGTAAATGTCCCCCATTGTCAGTTATGCAAACTGCCCAAACTACAATGTCCCTGTATATCCTTTGCCAGAAAGAGATCAGAAAACTATTGTCTAAATTAGACACAAAAATGTCTCCTGGCCTCGAAGGCATTCCTCCAATTGTCCTGAAAGTTTGTGCACCAGAACTGACTCCTATCCTATCCTATCCTATCCTTATCCCCATCTACAAGGGTAAAGGGGGATGCACAAGACTAAGAATTACAGAGAAATAAAGTTGATGTCCCACACAGTGAAAATTCTAGAAAGGATTCTTGATGGAAGACTGAGGAAGGAGGTGGATATTGCAAAGGAGGAGCAATTTGGCTTCATGCCTGGTCAATTGACAACGGATGCTATCTTTGGGTTAATGCAGATGATGGAAAAGTTTCGAGAGAAACAATGGGAGCTACATCTGGTGTTTATTGATCTGGAGAAAGTGTACAATAGAGTGCCAAGGCAAGAAGTCTGGTGGTGTCTGAGGGAGAAGAAGGTACCAGAGAAATATGTCAGGTTGGTGCAGGAGATGTACAGAAATGTGAAGACAAGAGTTTGGACCCACCTGGGAGAGACAGAAAGTTTTCAAGTAACAGTTGGCTTACATCAAGGGTCAGCAGCATTAATTCCATTCCTGTTTAATATTTTGATGGAGGTGGTGCCAGAGGAGGTGAGAGAAGACGAGCCTTGGACAACGTTGTATGCTGATAACATCATGCTGTGTGCAGAATCAAGAGAAGTGGCAGCTAAACTGGAAAGGTGGAGGAAGGTACTGGAAGAGAGGTATGAGACTGAGCAGAAGTAAGACAGAGTATATGTGTTGCAAAGTGGATGGCAGCCAGGAGATAGATCTGGAGCTAGAAGGAAATGTCATCAGGAAGGTTAGGGACTTTAGATACTTAGGTTTAAGCGAAAGAGGATGGAGAGGCTGAGAAGGAGGTGGGATGCAGGATACAAGCAGGATGGAGAAACTGGAGAGATGGCTGGAGTGCTATGCGATACGAGGGTGACGATCAATCTAAACGGCAAAATCTACAGGACAGTAGTGAGACCAGCTATGACATCTGCTTTGGAAACTGTGGCCCTGAGGAAAAATATCAGCAGGATGGAAGTAGCAGAGATGAGAATGCTTAGGCGGATGTGCAGTGTGACCAGAAATGATCATCTGAGAAATGTACAGAAATGAGAAATAATTTGGATTGTCACAGGACTTATGTGTGATGGTAGATGGTTCCTTATCCTCTCACCATCCAACAAATGCTGGGATTCTACAAGGTTCTGGTCTCATGAACCCTCTTTCTTCTGTGTATGACTTGTAAGGGGAACGGTGGAAGATACAGGAGGCAAGATTGAGATGGTTTGGTCATGCAATGAGGAGGGAGGATGAGTATGTGGGAAGAAAGGTCACGCAGATAGATGTGCAGAGGAGGAGGAAGCACGGGCAGCCAAAGAAGAGTTGTGAGAGCTGGTGGTGAAGGACTTAAGGATGACAAACTTGGATATGGTTACAGCCCAAAGCAGGAGGATGTGGAGGAGACTCACTGAGAACATTGACCCTACTTAAGTGGGACAAGTTGCAGAAGAAGAACTAACTCCTATCCTATGATGTCTATATTTTCTTATATACTGCCTATACATCTTATATTCTCTATATACTATCCTATAATGCCTATACTCTCTTACTCCACTGGTATCTATTCAACCCATTCCCAAAAAGGGTGACAAACCACTGCAATTTAACTACCACCCTATCTCACTCATCTCAGTCTGATCTAAAGTAACGGAGAAAACCATCAATTCTCAACTCCTACGCTATCTTAAAGGCATCGTACCCAGATAATAAACAACTACCGGTATGGATTCTGTTGCTGCCAATCAACAGGAGATCTACTCGCATACAACACCCATCTCTGGACAAATGCCATGGAGAAGTTTGGTAAATCTCAAGTGGTTGCACTTGCTTGTATGTCTAAAGCTTTTGACCAGGTCTGGCACAAAGGTTTTCTAAGCAAACTCCCATAATTTGGACTGTCTCAGGACTTATGTGTGATGGTAGACGGTACCTTATCCTCTCACCATCCAACTAATGCCAGGATTCCACAAGGTTCTGGTCTCAGCAACCCTCTTTCTTCTGTGTATCAATGACCAACTTCTGTTAACCTCTAACCCAATACATAGTTTTGTAGATGACAGCACATTGCACTCTCCCATTCATTTGATAAACCTTACTCTACACAACTCATCTCAACTACAGTAAATCCACCACCACTACCCTCAAATCCTCCAAGCCATCCTCCAATGGGGATCAGATAATGTAGTCAATTTCAATGCTAGTAAAGCACAGTCTTATTTCTCACAAAAAAGAACCATTTTCTCCCAGTATTATTTTTGACAACACTCAAATTTCCAGTCAAGATGAGATTTCTCTTCTTGGAATCACCCTGACATCAAGCCTCTCCTGGCATAAACATCACAACTATTGCATCCCCAGCTTCTAAATAACTAGGATTTCTCTTTCACTCAAGACATTACTTCACCTTTAAACAGCTGTTAACCTTATACAAATTGCAAATCAATCTGCCTAGCTATCGAATACTGCTCTCATATTTGGAGTGGACTCCTAAGAGCCCCCTCAAAATACCTGACTCAATAGAGGAGAGCAATATTGAAAAATGACCCATCTCTTACCAACTCACTCATCCCACTTTCACACAGATGTTTGGTTTCTGCAACTTGTGTATTCCATAAATATTTTGATGGCAAACGTTCATCTGAAATAGCATCAATAATTCTCCCAGTCAGCATTTTTGTTTGTTTATATTCTTTGTTTCCTTACACTTGGATAAAGGATTAAACCAAGAATGTGAAATAAAGTTTAATGTGGCAAAGTGTAAAAAAGATTACACTTTGATAAAAAGATTATCAGCAGTATATCACATTGGTGGAATCGTACTCCAGGAAATTGACAAAGCCAGACTTGGGAGTGTCAGTCGATAAGGAGTTAAAGTTTAGGGGGCACATAGCAAAAGTGGCTAAAGCAGCTCATCAGATCACATGATTACTGAAGAATATTTTGACGAGCAGAGACAAGCAAGTTATTGTTCCTCTGTATTGAGCTTTGATAAGACCCCCATCTTGACTACTGTGCACAGATCTGGGGGTCAGGGTTATTTGGTGATGGGGGAAGAGGTAGAGAGGATCCAGAGGCGAGTGACCAAGAGGGTAGCTGGTCTATGGAATGAACCTAACAAGAACAGGTTGAAGATTTGTGGATTACGGAAACTGGTTGATAGGCAGAAAAGAGGTGATATGATCGAGACATTCAAATTACTGAGGGATTTTTACAAGATTAATTCAGAGGAAATTTTTCAGAACAGATGTGGTGGAAGAACTGAGCAAGAGTGTAGTTAGCAAGGGTGTCGCAACCAGGCTTTTTACGTGGAGAGTGGTGAATGAGTGGAATAAGCTGCCAGAGTATGTGTATGTTGTGGGTGCCATGACTGTGAATGAGTTCAAAGCAAAGTATGTTAGATACTGTGTGAATGCTGAATAATTCTTGATATGATGTTCAGGGCCTCCCTCGATGAGTCTAAGGACTCCTTGGAGTTGCCAGTAAAAATAATTTCTTGGCATCTTTAATTTATAGTATAACCAAGTGGAAAAAACTTCCAATGAGTATTTCTGATCCAGAGTATTTTAATAATAAGGTATGATAGATGCTGCGTGAATGTTGAATAGTTCTTGATATGATGTTCAGGGCCTCCCTTGATGAGTCTAAGGACTCCTTGGAGTTGCCAGTAAAAATAATTTCTTGGCATCTTTAATTTATAGTATAACCAAGTGGAAAAAACTCCCAACGAGTATTTCTGATCCAGAGTATTTTAATAATAAAGTGTGACACCTTTGGCTACTTGTATATGGAAATATCACTTCTGCTTTGCTTCAATCTTGGTATCACCTCTCGGTCAGGCTCCAACTGATGAAATCTTAATAAAGGTTGAAACTGATCTGGGTAGCGACCCTTCCCATAATGCGTAGCATTACACATGTCGGTAAGGATATGTTCTTTGCATTATGGGATACTAAGAAAAGTGATGTGATTAGCCTCTATATACGAGTTGCCCTGTCCTGAAAATACCTCAGGTGCAAACTTTGTTTGCTTTCACTTGGATAAAGGATTAAACCAAGAATATAATTTCTTGGCATCTTTAATTATAATGTAACCAAATGGTGTGATATATTTCTTCAATACTTTAGCTATCTATTCAGATATATTCCAGATATATAGGATGGGAATCTTTATATATATATATATATATATATATAAATTAGTTTAAGTGACTGATAGCAAGAGATAAAGAGGTGACATGGTTTATTGAAAAATATACTACTAGTTTACTAGTTTCGTTGAATGGACTGGATCAACTTGTTCAGGTATCACAATCAAAGAAATATCCAAAAAATAACAGAGACTTAAAAATTGCATTAACAGTACTAGTACAAAAGACAGTAGTACATTTTGAAAACAGTAACGCGAGCTTGAGTTCCAAATACAAGTTGACTACGTGCTGTCACGAGTGCGCCAGTATTGAACAGAAGCAATGTGTGCATCACAGAGATTGAAACTCAGGCTGTTGTTGATATGGGAAGAATCTAAGGTAATTTCTCTAGATTTGACAATCTTTCTTTCAAGTTCATCATAGCACACATGGATAATAGAAGATTGTGTCCAGTCCAAAATGTGTTGGTGGCTTCATCTGAGTTAACAGAAAAAAGAACGTGGCTAGAGAGAGTGCTGGCTCTAATCCTGTTGTAGGAAATATCTCTACATATGGAAGAACACCATTCTTCGTTTGGTATATTTTGAAAATTAAAGATAATTTTCAAAAATGTATTTGGATCACTGTGTAAGCCTAAAAGAAAAGAAGATATAAGAGCGTGCAGGTCTAGCCTCCTGGTTTCTGTGGTGATTCTGACACAGTGGGGAGAGGAAAGAGTACAAAGGAGAGCGTCAAAAAATATCAGGATTGTGGAATACTGATTATTAAGACAGATTGAGAATTTGAAGACCGCAGAAACTAGCAAATAGAACAAATAGCGGAGATATGATTAAGACAAACTTCTGAAAGGATTATACAGAATTTCAGTAGAAGGAATTTTTCATTTTATGGAGGGTGGTGAAAGGAGTTTCATTCCTGGAAGTTGAGAACGATTGCTGTCAAGAAAGGGGGTTTAGGCTAGATTTTTTTTCTCATAGAATAGTGTGTGTGTTGGAATGAATTGCCTTTGGATGTTGTGTGTGTTGAAGAAGTGTGAATGAATTCAAGAAGAGGTATGACAGCTGGTGTGAATAGTATGGCCTCCCTTGATGAATTCCTGATTCCCTAGAGGTCTCTCTCTTAATAATAATAATAACATTACAATATTTCAAAAAGAAAGTAAATCAGCTTTCAAAATAAACTGCAAACTGGAAAATACACAAATATTAAAGAAAACATTGGCTGGTTCGCTGAGAAAGTATTTGGTGAAGAACTTTTGTCTGCAACAATAGAAAAATAAACAAATAAAACCTTATTGGGGATTCAAGAAACACAAATTCTGAGAAAACAATATATATGGTCTCTCTCAATGAATCCCTGAAGATCCCTGGTAATAAAAATAATAATAGAAGATAAATATAATGTGACTGCAAAATATTCTAGATGCTACTTATAAATGATGTAAATAGTATTGTAAGAAAGTATCAGAGTTGATAACAGTGAAGTGAAAAATGAATATAAAGTATATTCTTAATCTCTGGAGTAATTCAGAAATATTATTGAGATAAGCAGTAACAGAACTGTGGTGGATAATCAGGACAAATGTAATCGCAGGTGCATTTCAATATAGGTAAAAATGCTATCAGAAATCCAAAATATGGAGAGGTAGACAACAGTGACCAGAAATTTAAATAGAGGTATAAAAGTTTTACGGCAGTTATACTGCATAATTCAGAGGGTCTGGTCAGAGGACAGCTCTCATAATGTGGATCTATTAAGCTAAATGCATACAAAGGAATTTCCTTAATGAGTGTTATAGGTATGTAAGAATACTTGAAGAGGATAAGAAAAATTTTGAAGAGAGCAAGCATGCGTCAGGACAAACAACGATGATCTTATTAAAGTTTTGTAGATCTCAAAAACAAACATCATAATATGGTTGGCTGTCTGAAAAATTAAAATTAAGTGGTGGTAAATGGGATATTATATAGAGCAACATTTTATACATATGTCAGCCATCATAAACAAAGTACAGGAAGAAAGTTTGATGTAAAATCAGGTATAAGGTAATGGTGCATGCTATCTCCACTGTTTATTCATGATCAATATGGAATTACATTATGAAAGAAAGTGGCATTTAAACTTGATATCCAAATTAACAATAGTCAGCTCTTTCCTCTTCACAGATGATGTCGCACTTCTAAATAAATTCAGCATAAATCATGAAGTAAAATAAATCAAATAATTTCTCCAACAGATATCAAATCCAAAAAACAATAAAAATCCGATCCATTAAAATAAAATCTTCCACACCCTTAGCAGTAATAAAAATGATGTGTATGACCACTTGCACAATTCTTTCCATTACAATTGACATCCTGTCAGAGAATGCAAAAACCCCACGTGATCTACTCCATCTTATAATCATCTTACCAGAACAACCATCACCCAGTTCCAGGTCTTGTGGCATTACATGAATGCTAAATGGGACAACCTCCACAATTTCTTCTACTCCTCCTCCTTTTCATGGTCCAGTTAAAGTTTTTTCTGTTCTCCAGATCCAAAGACCTGCTCAGATCAAATCATTTTCATTGGAATGAAGATCTTCATTCCCCGTACCCCATTCCACCTAAAATACCTAACCACCACTCAAGCCATGATTCTCCAACAAATACTCTCCAAGGTAGACCAAGAAAAAAATTGGCATATTACACATGGTTTGAGACCAAAATTTCAGCATCACACTCAACCTACATTCTTTTATGCAAGTGCAAGAGTTTTTGGACTCCCTGGAGATGTCATGTAATAATAATAATAGTATATTCTTCTTTAACACATTCACATCAGGACAATCATCACTCTCTCGCTGTTACTCTATCTATCAGCGTGAGAGAAAACACTATATCCTGCGGAAATTTCATGCTTGCATTTTGGCAGATTGCCACACATCATGAAAGTTCTTAGCTTGTAACCAAATCTGCATGGGGGAGGGGGTACTAATGTGTTTTAAGATGCTATATTTGGATTACTAAAAGGTGTAAATATGTGAACCATCATTAACCCTCCAGAGGTCGTGCGTGGACTGGGAGTCCGCACGTTTGCTTTTTTTGCGTATATTTCTAAAGCAGCTGGTTAAATCCAGTTGTACATTTATGTAGCTTCATATATAGGCAGGACATATGTTAGTGTAGAATATTATGTTGATGCGATAACAACTGTTCCCACAGAGACATTGCGCACTCACAGATCCCACGCGACGCTTAGTGTTATAAGTATAAGCAGTCATCAAAATTTTTCAAATTGGTAAGTACTTGTAAATTATTTGTATTTTTACATACAGGCTTATATATTTACACAGGAAATATATTTTTTATATACATATATATCTATTTTATATATGTTTATATATAATTGCAATATGGTAAATTATATTCTCTTTAGGTAAAATAAAATGGGTGACTATGAGAAAGAGCAAGAACGATTACAGAATAAATTTAGTTTAATCCTTTATCCAAGTGCGAGCAAACAAAGTTTGCACCTGAAAGTATCTTCAGGACTGGGGTAAGGTAGTACAACACCGGGAAACTTGTTGCAAAGGTGGAGCAAGCTAACATCACTCCTATCTCAGTATCTCCCATAATGTAAAACATATCTCCTTGCAGATATGTATAATATTACACATTAAGGGAAGGGCCACTACCAGACTAGTTTCGACCTTTATTGAGGTCTCTTCAGTGGGAGCCAGGCCCAAGTGGAGATACCAGGCAAAAGCATTAGCGAGGTCATCTCTACCTATAGGAGTTGCCAAATGGTGTGCCACCTTTTTATTAAATTACTCTGGATTTAGAGAAGGATGTTGAAAGTTTATTTTTCACTTAGTTAGACTATAATAAATTTAGTTTAATCCTTTATCCAAGTGTGAGCAAACAAAGTTTGCGCCTGAAAGTATCTTCAGGACTGGGGTAAGGTGGTAACAACACCGGGCAACTCGTTGCAAAGCTGGAGCAAGCTAACATCACTCTTATCTCAGTATCTCCCATAATGCAAAACACATCTCCTTGCGGATATGTATAATGTTATGCATTAAGGGAAGGGCTACTACCCAGCCTAGTGAGATGCTGAGATAGGAGTGATGTTATCTTGCTCCACCTTTGCAACGAGTTGCCCGGTGTTGTACTACCTTACTCCGGTCCTGAAGATACTTTCAGGAGCCAACTTTATTTGCTCACACTTGGATAAAGAATTAAACTAAATTTATTATAGTCTAACCAAGTGAAAAATGAACTTTCAACGATTACAGAAGCTGATGAATGAATGCTTTGCTAATGATGAAGATGAAGATGTTTCAGACAACGATGCTAGTTCAGAGGAGGAGGAAGACAATGTGGAAGAAATGAGTGGCAGCGAAACCGACCAAGAAGCCGATGAGGTGTCATTAGAAGTAGCTGAAGATAACCCGGAGAGTTTGGAGGATAGATTCTATCAGGGAAAAGACGGAAATTTATGGAGAGCAGTGCCACGAACTAACAAACGTATTAGGAATTAGAGATACAATATAATCAAAGAATCATCTGGCCCTAAAACGACACTCAAAATTTGCGGTCACCTCTTGATATTTGGAATTATTTTATAGGCGATTCTATTTTATCGATTATTTAGTTCAGAGGAGGAGGAAGACAATGTGGAAGAAATGAGTGGCAGCGAAACCGACCAAGAAGCCGATGAGGTGTCATTAGAAGTAGCTGAAGATAACCCGGAGAGTTTGGAGGATAGATTCTATCAGGGAAAAGACGGAAATTTATGGAGAGCAGTGCCACGAACTAACAAACGTATTAGGAATGAGAGATACAATATAATCAAAGAATCATCTGGCCCTAAAACGACACTCAAAATTTGCGGTCACCTCTTGATATTTGGAATTATTTTATAGGCGATTCTATTTTATCGATTATTTTGGAAAACAGGAACAAGTATATTGAAAGTTTAGCTAGTAATTACACTCGAGAACAAGACGCCAAGTTTACAACTCTGAATGAAATACTTTAGTTGGACTTCTATATATTACTGGTACATATAAAGCAAACTGTTTGAATTTAGAAGATCTTTTTGGAAGTAATGGTAAAGGCATTGAAATATTTTGACTAACAATGTCGGTGAGGCAATTCAAATTCCTTTTGAGGTGTTTGAGATTTGATGATAAGAGTAAACGTGAAGAAAGAAAAAAGCTAGACAAATTGGCAGCTATTCGTGAAGTTTTTGATCTGTTTGTTACAAAGTACAAAAATGGATACAATCTAGGTGCATTCACTACAATCGATGAAAAGTTGGAAGGTTTTGAGGAAAATGTTCATTTCACCAATACATACCAAGTAAACCGAATAAATACGGTATGAAAATTTTTGCATTATGTGATGCTAGAATGTACTATACGGCTAATCTTGAGGTATATGTTGGATGACAACTGGAAGGGCTGTACTTCATGAGCAATTTGCCAGGTGACGTTGTTAAAAGACTAGTACAACCAATCAAAAATTCTGGAAGAATATTACTTTAGATAATTGGTTCACTTCTTTTCCTTTGATTGAAAACTTGCTAAAGAAATTTAGACTTACTGTAATAGGAACAGTTCAAAAAAATAAAAGAGAACTACCTCCTGAATTATTGCAAGCAAATCGTCTTATAAAATCGAGTATGTTTGCTTTCAAAGATAAATGTACACTTGTACCATACTGTCTTAAAAAAAAGAAATTTGTTTTGTTGAATTTTTTCTTGACAATTATTCATAAGACTATTACACTTTTTTTATCTAATCTTTGTCAAGTAGCTTTATTTTATCCTCCTACATCAGTACAATTACGATTTTATACATCAGTACAATTACGATTCCTTATGTCAGCAACCTTTCCAAAAAATTAGCTAACCTTTTAAAACCACATAAGATCAGAGTGGCATTCAAACCAATCAACACTATTCGGAAATTTTTAAGATCACCGAAAGATCCTCACCCATTCTACAAGTACTCTGGAGTATATAATATACCTTGCTCATGTGGTATTAGTTACGTAGGTCAGACCTCTAGAAGCTTTGAAACGAGAAAGAAAGAACACATAGGATATGTCAGAAATAACAGACAAGACATTTCAGGCCTTTCATGCCACTTTGCTTCTACTAACCATCACATTGAGTGGGATAAGAGCCTTATGCCATACATAGAAGATAACTACCATTCAAGAACCTTTAAAGAAGCAGCTACAGTCGCCCGTAAAACTGAAAACCTAAACAAGAATCAAGGTCTAATTTTACCAGAAATTTGGAAAACTTTTATCAGATCATTAAACATCAAAGAAATGAACTTTCATAACAATTATGTCATGAGCCATAACGAATAAATCACGTTAACGAGACACGCACATTGTCACACACAATACCAATTTTTTATATGAATTAGAACCATCAGTTATAACCTAGTCTGTAACCTTCATTTTAGCTTACTAGTTTGTATTCCCTGAGGAATGCCAATAGAAAAAGATTGGCGAAACATGTAGGAGGATAAAATAAAGCTACTTGACAAAGATTAGATAAAAAAAGTGTAATAGTCTTAGAAATTTGTTTTGTTAGCATCAAGTTTGGATGACGATGATGGCATTGATACAGAGAGTGGAGCTTTATACAAACCTGAAATTCTGACTACCTATAATCATCCAAAAGGAGGAGTAGATGTTGTGGATCAGTTGTGTTCAACATACAATTGTGCTAGATCAACAAGAAGATGGCCTATGGTAGTTTTTTACTCTTGCATCAACATTGCTGAAATTAATTCTCAAGTTATTTACCATGCGAATAACACTTTAAAAAAATATTGCGACGTAAATTTCTGCAAGATCTTGGATTCTCTCTACTATAAGCACATTTGCAAGAAAGGGTATCAATTCAAAGTTTGCCAAGAAATATAAAACTGAGACTCACAGAAATTTGTGGATCACTCAAGAACAGAATTGAGAACGAAACTGCAGTTGCACATCCAGAAAAAGGAAGATGCTATTATTGTGATAGAAAAAAACCCATGCATCTAAATATTATTGTAAGAGATGTTACAAATTTATGTGTCTTGAACATGCTACAATCATGTGCAATGAATGTGTAGAACTTAAGTAAAAGAATGTTAATCCAGTTCTACACATTTATTGCACATGAAGCATATGCAGTTCTATTTCTAAGACATTTAATTTTTTTTTTATTTTGTTTTCTATTACAAATATGTTGTAATTTGAATAAATAATCTTTTTTCTACAATATGCGTATTTATTATTATTCAAAACACCTTCAATTTTGTTAAAAATGAGCACGGAATGACAGTACGCGCATGACCCTTGATGCCAAAAATTTTCATGCGACCTCTGAAGGGTTAATAAGCCATAAACTCCTCTACTATGCTTTCCTGTCCTAGCAAATGTCACCCCATCGGATCTTAGAAGACAGACTGCAACTTTGAAAAAAAAAAAAATAAATAAAATAAATAAATATATATATATATATATATATATATATAAAAAATTGCATCCTCTACAACTGTTCTCAAATATACTAAACAATCTGCCATGAATTCGGCTCAGATCATGTACTCCCTTTTGCTCTGAGGGACAGTTATTGAAAACTCACAACTACTCCTGAGGATGAGTGGAGGAATCATGGGAACAATTCTAACATTATCAAGTGATCGCTTATTGAAGATCCCTGTTCTGGGCCTCCTGGATTTGATTTGCCATGCAAAGAACGGTTTTCACTAAACAGGATTAGGATGGGCCGTGGAAGATGCAAATATCTACTTCATAAATGGAAAACTGCCAATCAGCCGTATTGTGAATGCTCTGCTCTGCTCTCATATAGTAGAGGCGCTTGTCCAATTACCTTCTGGGAAAGAAATTTGTAAAGTATAAATAACTAACCAATAATAAACAGCCACTATATACATTTGGTGGCTCAGTAAATAACTATAGGGAGGGGCTGATCAACATTACAGTAAATAACTATAATGTTGATCAGTTGATTCATTTAGGCAGCAAATCAACTTGTAAAATATGTTTTGCTTTTTATGTGTATTTATTTCTTTGTTTTAGAAACTGCATTAAACCAAATGTATGATGTATGAAATGTGACATCATTGCATCCCGATGTTAGCACATTTCCATATATGGTAACGTTGAGCGTCGGGCGTATGCACTGCGCAGGGTATGGGATGTAAATAAGCTCTCGAGTCTCAAAGGAAATTGTCTTAGGGTTCTTTACCTTCTCTTACCTGGATCCACTGTCAGTCATCGAAGAGAAGTGTCTTATGTTTTAGGGTTTTCATCATCTTCCCTGGGTCCACCACTATGTGAGGTTCAACTGTCCTTTGCCAGAGCCATGTAGAGCTCAATGGAGATAGCACTCATTGAAGTTCAATGCTGCAACATCACTAGTTAATTATTATTATTATATGGGCACCTCCCTGGAGTTCGAAGACTCATCGTGGGAGACCTAATCTATCCACAAAATCTATCATACCTCTCCTTGAACTCGTTAACAGAAAAAGCACTCACAACTGACTGAAGCAACCCATTCCACTCATTCCAAACAAAAAATCTATTCCTAACAACCCTACTGACCACACCTTTATTCAACTTCCAGGGATGACCCCTTCTGGTCCTTCTAGCCAAATGCTGAAATATTTCCCCTGCATCTATCCTATAGAATCCTTTAAGTAACTTAAATGTTTCTATCATATCCCCTCTTTTTCTCCTATCAACCAACTTCTGCAATCCACACACCTTCAATCTATCCTCATAGGGAACATTCCACAGGCCACTTGCTTCTAAATCCTCTCCACTGCTTCCACATCCCCAAGAAACCCAAGGGACCGGACATGAGTATAGTAATCCAGATGTGGGTGTATCGAGGCCTTATAAAGAGGAATTACAATTTCCTTATCTCTACTTGTTAACATGTTCTTCACTAGCCAAGTAATCTTATGTGCTACCTTAGCAATATGTTCTCTAAACTTTAATTCTCTGTCTACCACCACCTCTAAATCTCTAGCTTCATCTATTTCCTGGAGTACAGTGCAATCGATGATATAAACGGTTTGTAATCTATTTATCCCAAAGTGCATAACTTTACATTTCTCCACATTAAACTGATCCCTATTATATTTTGCCCATACTTACAGCCTATTTAAATCTCCTGCAAGTTCTCCACATCGCCTTGATTAACAAACAATCACTCTACATAATTTTGCATCACCACCAAACAACTGAATATTTCCTTTCAGGTTATTTCCTATATCATTTATGTTCAAATTAAACAGCAATGGTCCTAGCACTGAACCTTGTGGCACACCATTAGTCATCTGCTTTCGCCTTGATTCTGTCCCTCCATATACTACTTTTTGATATCTGTCCAGCAGCCACCCTCTTATCCATTCCCATTTGTTCTAATTTGTGTAACAGTGTTCCATGTGGTATTCTGTCAAATGCCTTTGCAAAATCCTGCAAAATCACCATGTAGCCATTTCCTTTATCTAACTCAGCTGTTACTCGATTATAAAAAGTTGGTAAATTACTAAACCATTACCGACCCTTCGCAAAGCCATGTTGACCCTCATACAGTATCATATTTTTATCTACCTATTCTTGAATTCTCTTTTTTTTTTTACCAATTTTTCTAATACTTTTACCACCATGCATGAGATACTGATTGGTCTGCAATTTGCTACTGTAGTCTTAGAGCCTCCCTTATGCAAAGGAATAATTTTGCCATCTTTCCACTCCCTTGGAACTCTACCAGAGCTGAGACCTAAATTAAACAGCTTAGTCAAAGGCATTGCCAGTTCTCTTGCACATTCTCACAAAACCCTGGCTGATATCCCATCTAATCCCACAGATATATTTATATTGAGATTCTGCAATATCGTAAGGACCTCCAATTCATCCACCTCTGTTCCCACATTAGTGTCTGTCACATAGGTTAAAGCAGTAACCTCACTAGGAAGATATATGCTTGCAAAGTGGTCACTCAGTAACTCAGCTATTTTATCTGCTTCCATCTGCTTGTGACCATCATCACTCATTAAGGTTACTCTTCCATAGTCATTCTTCCTCTTACTTGCCACATAACGAAATAACTTTTTGGGATTTCCTTTGGCCTGCTCGGCTAAATTCTTCTCATAATCTGATTTTGCCTTCCTTGCAATGCGGGTCATCTTTCTTGCCTGTACTGTTCATGAGTTTGCCGGTCATCTTTCTCTTTATATACCTTCCACAGCATTTCTTCTTCTGAAGCTCGTGCTTAATGATATTACTCATCCATCTATCTCCTACCCGATTAACCCTCCTTACCCGAGGTATACAATTTAATACTGCTTCCTCTAGATGACCCTGAACTATATCCCATGCACTACTAACATCCTTATCCTGCAGTGTTTTATGCCATGGTACAGATTTAAGTTTCTTTTTAAGCATGTCATAATCATCTGGTTCCACAGTTCCACAAATACCCCTTCTTGATAGATTATTCCTCATGTTTTAATAGACTCTGAAAGTTAAGAATCATCGAAGACAAAGAAAGAGATGGAAAGCCAGTACAAATCACCAGTCAGAGATAGCACATATCAAATGGATGATGCCACCATGTTGCTAGTTAATAGACTCCAAAGGTTGAAGATTGTTGACGACTGAAGACAAAGAAAATGGAAGGAAACAAAGAATGGGCATACAGTCTGAAGAAAGAAAGATCATGAAGACAAAGGAATCGAGTAAAGGCTGTAGTGAATGAAAGAAATATATGTTATGTAATTTGTTGTAAACACAAGGAAAACTATAAGATGAAAAACGCCACAGCGAAAAGAGAAGTCAGATCTTTACATAGAGAACAATGGAATAAGTATGTAAAAGACCTAGAAGTAGAGCTATACAGTCGCAGCCAACAACATATAAAATCTTGAAATACCTAAACAAAGAAATTAAAGAACAAATTAGCATAGATGTTATAAGTAAAAAGGAATGGAATAAGTATTATGAAAACTTATGGAAAGATGAAGAGTTTCATATTTCTGATATAACACTCAAAAGTGATGAATCAGAAACCATAACATTAGATGAATTGACAGAAACTCGAAAGATAATGAAAAACAAGAAAGCACCTTATTTATGTAATTATGGTAATGATGGAATAAATTTAGAATTATTTAAATACACTAGCTTAGAAATACATCAGAGATTATTAAATCAGCTAAATAAAATTTTACAATCGGGAACAGCTCCAGATGACTGGAAAAAATCAATTATTTTACCTATTTACAAAAAACGCGATAAATCAAATTGCTCAAATTACAGAGGAATAAGTTTACTCGATTCTGGATATAAAATATACACAGCACTCTTGTAAAAGAAAATAAACAATCATATCGAAAAACATTTAGAAGAAGAACAACACAGATTTAGGAAGAGTCGATCATTCATTGATTCAGTCTTCACTTTAAAACAGTTAATTGAAAAAACAAAGAAAATTTAATCTAAACACTCATATATTATTTATAGACTATGAAAAAGTTCTTGATTTATTAAAAAGAAATAAACTCTTTGAAATATTAATTAAAATTAAATCACCTCCACAATTAATAAAAGAAATGGACAATATTTATGAAAATAACATCATAACAATGAAAACCAAAGACACACCTACAGAGTGGATAAAAATAAATAGAAGAGTAAGACAGAGATGCAGCCTGTCTCCAATTCTTTTTAACATATATATATATATATTAACGAAATATTAAAAGAATGGCAGTGTACTAATAATATTGGAATACAATTAGAAACAAATTACTGTTTAAATACATTATTATATGAAGATGACCAAATTTTAATCGCTAACACAGAAGACGAATTACAGTTGGCTCTGCAATCTTGACAAGATTGTTACCAAATATGGCATGAAAATATCTTCCAAAAAAACAAAAGTTTTGGCATTTAAAGGAAGGAACCAATAAGAAGCAAAATAGTGCTAAACAACAAATGAATTGAATAAGTTAATAATTTTAATTAACTTAGTTGTAATATAAGTTACATTGAAGAAACAGATTCAAAACATAAAATTAGTAAATTCACCAAAACTATAGGCATGATTAATAATATTTTCAGACCAAATTTGGTACAAAAAAATACTAGACTGAGAATATTCAATGTTTTAGCAAAACCCGTAACAAGCCAGTAGGCCTAAAACCGTGGAAGGAAGAAGACAGGAGAAATTTGTAAGTATTTCCGGGCAAATCACATTCTGTGTTTTGTTATGCAGTCAATCGTTTAACATAAATATTATTGATGTAAATGAATAATTAACTATCCTAAGAGTAGGCTTATTGCTGTAAATTTAAGTTATTGTTGATAAAGGATACACTGGACAAGTATTGTTTAATGGGTAAGAATAACTAAGTAGGAATACCAGAAGTTATGCTTAGATTATAAGATACTTTCCCGCTTTTGCATTTAAGTCCCCTAAGATGTACGGTATGTCTCTCCTTGGTAGGCAGTCCGAAACAGTTTGTAAGTTTTCATAGAATTCCTCACTCTCTCTCTTCTTCAGGCCTATCCGTGTGGGGTGCATAAACTACCACAATTGATACATTGGTAGGCTGAGCCTTAAGTCTAATAGAGAGTATCCTATCATTAATGGGGTTATAACCAAGAAGGCTTCTTGCCTGAGCTGTCTTCAGTATCACAGCTACCCATGATATTTTGAGTTATCAAATAGGGCTTTGGTTGAGACTTTTTCAATAGTTTACTACAGTGAGAGTTGACTGTACTCAGAAGCTTCATTTAGACACCTTGTATATTCTTAATCATAAGAAAGTCTGATGATTAAACTGAATGAACTGATCCCTTCTGGATCAGTTCAGTTCATTTCTTCACTCCTAGAAAAGTGAAAGTGTAAAGGAAAGGGATAGTGTACAGCAAACCTTTCAATGAAATATACAATATATATATATATATATATATATATATTTTTTTTTTATAAAATTTGTATTATTATCTACTGTCTGAAACTTGATGCAAAAGTTGAGTGAGTGTCCATTACGTAGGAAAATCATTTGTACATAATCTGACTGCATAATAATAGTTGTTGTATAGTGATAAAAGAAGCACTACATATGGAGGATACTAATAACATGCTGTAATATGTGGGTGAAGAAGATCTTACTGTATTGTTTTGCAACAAGAACAAACGTATATAGTTCACAAACCGATTAGAGATCCTTCGACACTTCTGCGCATGTCAGAAAAAGGAGAATCCATTCCGATAATAGGGTAATCAGTCCGTATTGTGGGATGAGTTGTTTATTATTACAGGTCGGAAAATTAACTTCTCTTTTATGATTATTGTAATTAACTATGTTGCTTGTATAACAGTTGGAAAATTTTACCTATAAAACACGTAATTTCGCATGTTGGAGACCAATTCGTACGTCCTTCATTTCTTTCTCCCCTTCAGCATGAATCGACTATTCTTGGCAAGACGACAAGCAGAGACCTACAAAGGGTGGGCGAACTATAGCAAAAATTCTAAATTCGCATGTAACAGTAGAACTAGGTTTTTGCATGTACTTTATCTTCGATGTAGATATGATTAATTATCCCCCCCCCCAAGAAATTTCAGCCACCTTTCTTTATTAAATATAACTACTGACATTCACTATACAAAATTTGTAAGGATGCAAGGGAATGATTTGTTACAGTCTACCATATTTTTCAAACAAACACAACTGTTACTATTGGAATCTGTCTGGGACTGTTTTGTAAGTTTGTCAAAGTGAGTATCCATTTCTAAAATATAACATGCAATACCTGACTTAACATACTGCTGAACAAAAGCAATCAACTTCATTAAATCTTTTTATTTTCCTGAAGAAAATAAAGAAATGATTATCAGATATTCAAAATCTAAAAATATATCCAGAAAGAATTCATCTTCCTGTCACTTGAAGGGAAGAAAAAGTATCATGTCATATAAAATTATATAATAATAAGAATAAAATCAATACTATCGATGCATTCATCATTTATAAATTTCATATAATACATTTCAGTGTCCTGGCAAACAAACAGTTAACTTTCATCATAGGCAGGAATGGTAATAGACTCTGTCCTATTTGAAGACTTCTCAGAACAAGTAACATGTAAGGATCCATCACTAAAATAAAATAAAATATGGATATATATATTTTGCGTCTTAAGAGAGAGAAATTAACTCTAAACTTATTCAATGATTTACATATATTCTTTGTTACTTTCTGAAATGTAAAGAGTAATTTAAATTGTAGTGCGTTATTGTAATGTACCTGCTGGACACAGCCACTTACACTTCAGAAAACTGGTTTTTTCTTATACTATATCATATTATATATATTTTTAATAAGACAAATAAAATGAGAAAGTGGGCAATCATTAACTGGAGTCCTATAAAAGATTCTAACAGTGAAGAAGTGCAGGCCTTTTTCTGGTTATAGGAAGTACAGCTTACATAAGAAAAAAAAAATCTACTTCTTCTTGGAGAAAATAACTGAGAATGAAACGAATCCAGGCATATAGAAATGTTTGGAGAAAAGAGTGAAGCTAATCAATCATTGGTAATACCATGCTCCAATGTAAAATTCATATAACTCTACAAGTGAAGAGTGTACAAGAAAAACTTATTGGCTGCATTATTTTCAGACTAGCTCAGGATATAAAAGCATACAGGGATTTGAAATATAAAGTGATCACTTTAGATTTGAGCATCATATTAAAAAGAAAATCTACATCAACAACAACATAATTTCTTACAATGGATCTACCATCCATTCTTTAAAATCACGTGTAATTGAAGATTACCGTGATTGTAATATTTCTATCCCACTGCAAAGATTAAAAAAAAAAAACATTTTTGTTTTTCCACCACTGAAATATCACTACATACAACACAATTAAAATATACCCCTCAAACTGAGATGACTATTATTGACTTCCATGATGATGCAAGCAAATTACATTGCTCTGGATGCAATGCTATAAGAATACATCAATATGCCATACATACTAAAAGACCTAATCTAATCTTGTTCTCATATAAAATACCTTCCCATTACTCTCAAGCCAGTACAATTTCACTTAATACCTTATTCCCTTAACCATGTGACAAACTTGCAGCTAATTTTTGACCTACTCTCCACTGATGAGAATTTCTCTGAAATGACCAACACACTGTCATAGCACTGGCTTGTCATGCATTCTTAGGTTTTTCTTTCTCAAATCTGTAATTTTTGAGTTTTTATTTATATCAGTTTCTTCTACTTGTCTCATTCTTGCCTTTTCAAATCTATTACTATTTATTGGCACCATTATCAAATTCCATACCAAATGTAACTTGCCTTAATTTTCAAAAGATTCAGTGAAATCTACTCCTTTTAATACACTAAATATAATTTAATGACTATCATGTTTTTGGTAATTTATATTTATTAACATGCTTTAAATGTGGCCTACTATTTTGATATGTGAAGGGTGTGCCATTAAAGTTAAATAAGCATTGCTGTAATTATTTTCATTATCAAACTTTGGAGCACTATGAGCTAAAAACTATCAACCTGGTATATGCAACATTGAACTCACCACTACTTCTTCACCATATGAGGAAACTCATGTAGACGAGGAGGAAGTACTCAAACTGTTGCACAAACTGAATAAGAATTCTGTAATAGGAACTGATAAGATATCAGCACGGATGCTAAAAGTGTTCAGATGAACTGGCTATTCCCTTGACCAGACTATATAAACTAAGTCTCAGAAAAGGGAAGATTCCATAGGAGTGGAAAGAATGTATGGTAATCCCATTGCACAAGATGCAAAGACACTTGTCATACATTCTTAGGTTTTTCTTTCTCAAATCTGTAATTTTTGAGTTTTTATTTTTATCAGTTTCTTCTACTTGTCTCATTCTTGCCATTTCAAATCTAATACTATTTATCCCAATCAGTATCTCAGGAATGGTGGTGAAGATTTTGGAAACATTGGTTGGGGCTCACATTCAGAAATGGGTTGACAGAGTCTACTTTGCAATGAACACCGTGGGTTTACTAAAGGAAGGTCATGTTTTAGCAACTTGCTCACATTCTATAATAATTCTACTGAATTAGACAACGGGAATGAATACACCATGATACTTTTAGATTTTGTTAAGGCTTTCGACAGAATACAGTATGGAAGACTGATGCATAAATCGGAGAATATGGCTTTGGATTATAATGCCATCCCCTTATTCATGTTTATATGGATAAGAGGATGGCTGACTGACAGATATCAAAAAGTCGTATATGGGGAGTGTGAATCTTCAAGATTCAAGGTAACCAATGGTGTGCATCAAGGATTAGTCCTTGGTCCATTGTTATTCAATCTGTACATTAATGATATTGAAAAGGATTTGACATGTGACATACAGCTATTTGCTGATGATGCAAAGATAGGTAGGGCAATCAATCAGGAGTGCTATGCAGCACTTGCAAAATGATTCAAATAGGCTGGAATTGTGGGCATGGGAAAATGGCTGTCATTTCAATGTTAATAAATGTAAGGTCATGCACTTTTGTGTGATTAGATATCCAATGTCATATTATATTGATGGGATTATGCTTGAAGAAACTGATGAGGCTAGGGATCTTGAAGTTTTAGTAGACAGGAAGTTGAAGTTAAATGGTCATATAGCAAAAATAGTAAATACAACTCAAATAATGCTGAAATGAACCTTGACATGTAAAGATATGGAAGTCATTTTGCCTCTTTACAAGGCCTGGATAAGACTTCACTTGAACTGCTGCATTATCTCACATGATTAATGTTGTATCATGTTCACTTTTACAAGTTGTTAACTAGAATGAAAAATATAAATGGTATTGTCACTGTTTACGAAAATACTAAATTTCTTGTATCTAATAACTTTTTGAAAAATATCTTGTATATATTAGTTTTGTTATAAAAAATCAAAAACTGGCATGAGTCATGACGTTTGCATGTCCCGAGGTTAACCTGACTCTGAGATGGGATTCTCGAGAGATGCACATGAAGTCTGGAGCTACAAAAGCTCTGGCATCAGGAAAGAGAACATCTTGGGACTTTTAATCTTTTTTTTCCTGGGTCCACTGTTATGTATGAGACTGATGTCAGTCGCTGCACATCTTGTGTGAAGAGGTCAGCACAATTCATCACTGGGAGACTGAATGAGAAAGCAATTGTCAAACTGCTGAGGTCATCACGTTGCTTACGAATGGAATTTTGAGGATAAAGAATATGAAAGTTAAAGACAAAGAAAAAGGTGGGAAAGAAAGAACAGGGATACAGCTAGAAGAAAAGGAACGTTACCGAGTAGACTGAAAGAATGAAGTATATGGAACTCTACTCATTGAAAGTACTTTGAAGAATATGTTAATACTTCTGAACAATATGTGTCTTTATTCCATATTCGATTATGCTAATGTAAATATTCATGATGTATTTGAATAAGTATCAATTGTAAGAATAAGCAAACTGCTGTATCTAGTGAACATAAGTTATTGTTAAACAAGCAGGATAAAGAATAAAACAGAAAAATTACTTAAGTCCGTTACTTCATGGCCATCAGACACGGTTAAAAAACTTATATCCCACTACACCTGCTCTCCCAGAATATATGGTGTCCTGAAAGTACACAAACAAAATGTGCCGCTTCGACCAATTGTGGAAGGAATTGATAGCCCTAATTACCACTTAGCCAAGAAATTAGCATCGACACTCAAGGAGTTGGTAGGTCATTCCCCCTCCTACATAAAGAACACACAACACTTTATAAACAAAATTAAAAACATAACACTCGACAAAGATGACTTATTAGTCAGTTTTGATGTCTCTGCCCTTTTCACAAATGTCCCAATCAATGACACAATTCTTCTCCTATGGAACAAATTTCAGCCCGAAATCATGGCCCTCTTTGCCCACGTACTATGTTCCAGTTACTTTATTATTATTATTATTATTATTATTCCATGGTCTACTTTGTGTGACAAAATAAATTTTACCTACAAAAAGAAGGTACAGCCATGGGCTCACCACTATCCCCCTAACTGCTAATTTCTATATGGAAACTTTTGAGCAAAATGCCCTCGATTCCTCCACTCTAAAACCTACAGTATGTCTCAGATATGTTGACGATGTGTTCGTTATCTGGCCACAAGGGCGAGAAATGCTAAACATATTCCTTAGCCACCTGAACAAACAACATGAACGCAAACAATTTACGATCAAAATTGAAAATCAGAACTCGCTCCCGTACCTGGATACACTGGTCACATCTTCCTTCAGGCAGTCTATCCTTCACGGTCTACCGAAAACCGACACACACACACACACACACACACACACACACACACACACACACACACTGGCCAATACATACATGCTAATTCATACCACCACCCATCACAAAAATATGGAGTCATCAACATGCTTTAAAACAGAGCTGCAACAATTTGCTCTAACCAACAAGCTCTGAAACAGGAACTAAAAATCACCAGCGACACAATTATAAATAATGGCTTTAACAAAAATACTATCAATAAAATACTTCATAAAACATCATCAAAAAAGAATCTAGATTACAGTAAAACTATAGCCATCCCATACATTAAAGGGTTATCGAAAAAATCAACAGAATCCTACACCACTACAATCTCAATGCCACCTTTAAACCATCTACAAAACTTAAAAACATATTCAACTCCTCTAAGGATCCGCTCCTCCCTTTGGCACATCCTAGAGTTTATTGCATCCACTGCACCTGTAACTTACCATACATTGGTGAAACAGGACGTACAATCCCTATACGAAAGAAAGAACACATAAGACACATTAAATATAACCATTTTGGTGAAGCAGGCCTCTAAGATCACGCTCTCAACACTTTACGCCAAATAAACTGGAAAAGTACCCACTCTTTACACCATACAAAAACCTGATATGAAAGAAAATTTAAGGAAGCCTGCGAAATCCTGATAAAACACCCAAATATCAACAATAATGGTGGCATGAAAATTCCAAGAATCTGGATGGCATATATTCAAGCCCACCTAACATTTAGTATTCAGCATACTTCAGAACTCTAGGCAACCTGCAGCTAGCATTGGAAACCATTCCATACCAACTGGTTGAAATGTATATAATCATGATGTTAATATATATATATATAAAGACTTGTTGTTGCTCCCAATGTAAAATTACAACCAATAGATAATATCAACAACAGGACTCTAGCGTTGATGTAGTAAGTGTTTTTTTTTTTTTTTTTTTCACCAACTGGTTGAGATTTATATGTATAATCATGATGTTAATATATATATATATAGACTTCTTGCTCCCAGGGTAAAACTACAACCAATAGATATTAATAATAGGACTTCAGCATTGATGTAATAAGTTTTTTTTTTTTTTTTTTTTTTACCCAGAGGTCAGGCCAATAATTGTTGTAACGGTTGGTCAGTAACTTTAGCAAACCATGTAGATTGTAGTGCAGTTTGTTTCTCTGTATATAGTATATATGCTCCAGAAGTATATATATCCAACCTTGATATAAAGGTTGAAATGTCGAGCATGGATTTTGGTTCATATTAAATTAAAGTTTTATTCAAACAGGGTAGTTGTCTCCATGATTTTCAAAAATGTATTCGGATCACCATGTAAGCCTAAAAGAAAAGAAGATATAAGAGCGTGTAGGTCTGGTCTCCTGGTTTCCGTGGTGATTCTGATACAGTGGGGGGGGGAGGGGGAGAGAGAGAGAGAGTACAAAGGAGAGTCAAAAATTATATCAGGATTGTGGAATACTGATTATTAAGACAGATTGAGAATTTGAAGACTGCAGACACTAGCAAATAGGACAAATAATGGAAATATGATTAAGACTTAAACTTCTGAAAGGATTATACAGAATTTCAGTAGAAGGAATTTTTCATTTTATGGAGGGTGGTGAAAGGAGTTTCATTGATGGAAGTTGAGAACAATTGCTGTCAAGAAGGGGGTTTAGGCTAGATTTTTTTTTCTCATAGAGTAGTGTGTGTGTTGGAATGGATCGCCTTTGGATGTTGTGTGTGTTGAAGAAGTGTGAATGAATTCAAGAAGAGGTATGACAGCTGGTGTGAATAGTATGGCCTCCCTTGATGAATTCCTGATTCCCTATAGGTCTCTCTCTTAATAATAATAATAACATTACAATATTTCAAAAAGAAAGTAAATCAGCTTTCAAAATAAACTGCAAACTGGAAAATACACAAATATTAAAGAAAACATTGACTGGTTCGCTGAGAAAGTATTTGGTGAAGAACTTTTGTCTGCAACAATAGAAAAATAAACAAATAAAACCTTATTGGGGATTCAAGAAACACAAATTCTGAGAAAACAATATATATGGCCTCTCTCAATGAATCCCTGAAGATCTCTGGTAATAAAAATAATAATAGAAAATAACTATAATGTGGCTGCAAAATATTCTAGATGATGTAAATAGTATTGTAAGAAAGTATCAGAGTTGATAACAGTGAAGTGAAAAATGAATATAAAGTATATTCTTAATCTCTGGAGTAATTCAGAAACATTATTGAGATAAGCAGTAACAGAACTGTGGTGGATAATCAGGACAAATGTAATCGCAGGTGCATTTCAGTATAGGTAAAAATGCTATCAGAAATCCAAAATATGGAGAGGTAGACAACAGTGACCAGAAATTTAAATAGAGGTATAAAAGTTTTACGGCAGTTATACTGCATAATTCAGAGGGTCTGGTCAGAGGACAGCTCTCATAATGTGGATCTATTAAGCTAAATGCATACAAAGGAATTTCCTTAATGAGTGTTATAGGTATGTAAGAATACTTGAAGAGGATAAGAAAAATTTTGAAGAGAGCAAGCATGTGTCAGGACAAACAACGATGATCTTATTAAAGTTTTGTAGATCTCAAAAACAAACATGATAATATGGTTGGCTGTCTGAAAAATTAAAATTAAGTGGTGGTAAATGGGATATTATATAGAGCAACATTTTATACATATGTCAGCCATCATAAACAAAGTACAGGAAGAAAGTTTGATGTAAAATCAGGTATAAGGTAATGGTGCATGCTATCTCCACTGTTTATTCATGATCAATATGGAATTACATTATGAAAGAAAGTGGCATTTAAACTTGATATCCAAATTAACAATAGTCAGCTCTTTCACAATAGTCAGCTTCTTCACAGATGATGTCGCACTTCTAAATAAATCCAGCATAAATCATCAAGAAAAATAAATCAAATAATTTCTTCAACAGACATCAAATTCAAAAAACAATAAAAATCCGATCCATTAAAATAAAATCTTCCACACCCGTAACAGTAATAAAAATGATGTGTATGACTACTTGCACAATTCTTTCCATTACAATTGACATCCTATCAGAGAATGCAAAAACCCCACGTGATCTACTCCATCTTATAATCACCTTACCAGAACAACCATCACCCAGTTCCTGGTCTTGTGGCATTAAATGAATGCTAAATGGGACAACCTCCACAATTTCTTCTACTCCTCCTCCTTTTCATGGTCCAGTTAAAGTTTTTTCTGTTCTCCAGATCCAAAGACCTGCTCAGATCAAATCATCTTCATTGGAATGAAGATCTTTATTCCCCGTACCCCATTCCACCTAAAATACCTGACCACCACCCAAGCCATGATTCTCCAACAAATACTCTCCAAGGTAGACCAAGAAAAAAATTTGGCATATTATACATGGTTTGAGACCAAAATTTCAGCATCACACTCAACCTAGATTCCTTTATGCAAGTGCAAAAAGAAAGCAAAAAAAATCTTCATTGGAATGAAGATCTTTATTCCCCGTACCCCATTCCACCTAAAATACCTGACCACCACCCAAGCCATGATTCTCCAACAAATACTCTCCAAGGTAGACCAAGAAAAAAATTTGGCATATTATACATGGTTTGAGACCAAAATTTCAGCATCACACTCAACCTAGATTCCTTTATGCAAGTGCAAAAAGAAAGCAAAAAAAATCTAAATCCGATTAAAAGGCTAAATACTGCAAACTAGTCCCCCACCAAAGCCATTTTCACAAATTCTGTCTATCTATGCTTTTACTGCTTTGCTTTGGTTATTCCTGCAAGAGTTGGTCCAGTTAAATATGGAAAATAAATCATAAAATAAGCAAAGCTGATGCCATAAGAAACCAGTTGAATATGTGTGTATGTGGTATAAAAGAGATTAGCCAAAATGCCAAACAAACAAGGCAGTGTTTAAACTAACTTTAACCTATGTATCTCAGAGCTGGGCTAAAAAAAAAAAAAAAAAAAGAAACAAAGAAAAACCTGATCATAGATTGCAAACTATACTTATATGATAGTTCTAAGAAAAATTAGAATGAATATATATCAATGGCAGAATTATGCAGCTGACTCCAACTATAGCATTAATATCACTACTATAATGTCAGCCTGATTGGCTAGCATATCTGCTCTGCAGGCAGAAGGCTGCAGGTTCAAATCTTGCAATGGGCATGTTTGTGAATGTCTGTGAAAATACTAGTGGTGATGATGGGCAGTAGATGGCGCTGGTGTAGTTGTGGTTCATTGTCGATGGTGGATTGAGTTGCGTAGGCAGAGTTGTAAAGTAGATGCCCTCCCTCCCTCGATGAGTTTTTGGACTCCCTGGAGATGTCATATAATAATAATAATAGTATATTCTTCTTTAACACATTCACATCAGGACAATCATCACTCTCTCGCTGTTACTCTATCTATCAGCGTGAGAGAAAACACTATATCCTGCGGAAATTTCTTGCTTGCATTTTGGCAGACTTGCCACACATCATGAAAGTGCTTAGCTTGTAACCAAATCTGCACGGGGGGGGGGGGGGGGGGGGAATAATGTGTTTTAAGATGCTATATTTGAATTACTAAAAGGTGTCAATATGTGAGCCATCATTAATAAGTCATAAACTCCTCTACTATGCTTTCCTGTCCTAGCAAATGTCACCCCATCGAATCTTAGAAGACAGACTGCAACTTTGAAAAAATATATATATATATACATATATAAAAAAAAATTGCATCCTCTACAATTGTTCTCAGATATACTAAACAATCTGCCATGAAACTGAGGAATTTTTCGAGGCATTAGAGAGAGAGAGCAGCTGAAACAGTGAAAAAGGAAAAGTTGGTCCGTGGAGATCTAAACAGCAGAGTAGGAAATGATTACCAGCCATATAGAAATGTTTTAGGAAAATTTGGAGAAAAAAGTAAAGCTAATAATAGTAATGGTAAGTGCCTGCTGGATTCTGTTCAGGACATGAACTAGTTATTCCTAACACTATGTTCCAAAAAAAAAAAAATGTGCACAATTCACATGGAGAGTACATGCAAGAAGTAAAAAAGTCTCACTGACTACGTTATAGTTGATAGTGATTTTTTCCCACTGGTTCAGGATGCAAGAATATACAGAAGATTTGAAATATGAAGTAATCACTATTTAGTTTTGAACAGGATAAAATTGAATTTCATAGTGAAAATTAAGAGTATGTAAGAAAGTGTTAAAACGAATTAAAGCTGACCAGCTTTCAGAAGTGAACTGTGGACTCAAATGCACAAACATCATTCAAGAAAAAATAAAAGAAAATTAAAGAACTGAATCATCAAGGTTTGGTTTTTGAAAACAAGAACCAAACATGGAGATTCAGTGGCAAACATGAAAAAACTATTACTCATCCAGAGAAACATGTGGTGAAGTTGTCTGTAAGGATAGAAAAATTAGAACTCCATGGTGCACTCAGGAAGTTAAAGAGACAGTCAAGGAAAAGAAGAGAGCATACTGAAAGTTGCTGGTAAGCCAGCTTGTGTTCTTAGAGAATACAGAGTGTAAGAAGAAAAAGAGAACAAAGCACTATTTAAAACTAAGCAAACAAACGTTATGGAAAGACTTTGATAAGAACACAGAAAATAAATATCAGAAAGGTGACAAAATATTGTGGAGGCTATTGAAAAAGTTTAGAAATGGAGGAAAGAGTGCTTTATATCTTTATTATATCTCACAATCATCAATAAACTGACATGTACCCTCAAGAGGTGTACAGGATATGATAGTACTACATGAAAAATTTACATCATTACTAACTTCCTATATACAATTTTCCTCCAAATCAGTCTATTACTTGTCAAGACTCCAACATTATCAGATCTTATATTTCTATCGTCTAAGGCACTTTGTACCATATCAATCCATCTATATTTTGGTCTTCCTCTGGGTGGTTTTCTAACAACCTGGCAGAGAACATCTGTTTTGCTAATCTTTTCTCGCCCATTCTGTTTAAGTGACCATACCACCTGAGATTATCTCTGCTAACACATTCCTGGGCGCTGACAATGTCAAGTACTTTCCTAATATCCTTGTTTTTAATATGATATTGGCATTGATGCCATCTGTTCATGCCTATAATCTTTCTCAGGACTCTCATATCTGTGGTCTCTAGTCTTTGGTCTAGTGTTTAACTTCTGATCCAGCTCTGATCCATAAGTTAAAACTGGTTTGAACACTGTCTTGTATACAGCTCTTTTAGTGTTCCGACTAATTTCTCTCTTATTCCATATGAATTTATTCAGTTGACTTTCTACCATATATCAGCTTTGTTGAATCTCTTGTCTATTTCCATAATAAATTTACCATCTTCACTAAAAATCGTGCCTAAGTAGCTGAAATGTTTTACTTGTTCAACAGGTTCTCCGTTCACAACGCAGTTGACATTTTCAACGATTCTGCCTATTTTCATTGTCTTTGTCTTTTTATTGCTGACCCTTATACCATATCTATTACAACAGTCATTCAATTTAGCCAGGGAATCTTGCAGATTTGTAGCAGATTTATTTAGAAGTATAACATCATCCGCATAAAGCAAGGAGCTGACATTAACATCTCCAATTCTGATATCATGTTTAATACCACTTTCCTTCATAATGTGATCCATATAGATAATGAATACCAGAGGGAATAATGTACATCCCAGATTTAACATTAAACCATCTCCCTGTACTTCTTTCAATTCTAACTTCAGACTTACAACTCAAATAAAGACAAAGTAATGCTTAATATAACTGTAGCGGATTGAATAGCTTCTCTCTTGGCACCTTGTCATATGCCTTTTCCAGATTGACAAAACTTAAATACAGATCTTTGTTATATTCCCATGCTTTCTCAACTATTTGTCGTAAAGTGAAGATCTGATCCTGACAGCCTCTATTTGGCCTGAATCCAGCTTGTTCTTCACCTAGCTTTTCTTCCACAATTCTTCTCAACCGTTTCTCAAGTATACTTGCATAGATCTTGCCAGGAACACTCAGTAGGGAAATACCTCTGTAATTCTCACATTCAGTTTTATTTCCCTTTTTATATACGGGTACTATTAGAGCTCTACATCAATCATCGGGAATTCGTCCCTCTGTCCAGGGTTTCTGAACTATGCAGTGCAGCCACTGTAAGACTTTTATACCACCATATTTCAGTATTTCTGGACGAATATCATCTACTCCTTTCCACATTTCAAGCCTTTGATGGCTTTTTCTACTTCAAGTATGGATATGTATTCCTGACTGTATGCCTGTTGAGTGTTTTTTACCACTGTGCTACCACTGCTTGTTTCATTGAGCAATTTTTCAAAGTAATTACTCCATACTTCAAGGATATCTTTTACTCCTGTTTTCATGTCACCTTTATCATCTCTAACTCCTTTTACAGCACTCTTTCCTCCATTTCTAAGCTTCTTCAACAACCTCCAGAATATCTTACCACCTTCTTGATATTTATTTTCTATGTTCTTGCCAAAGTCCTCCCATGACTTTTGTTTAGCTAGTTTTACACAATGTTTCACTTTCTTACATTCATCTCTGTATTCTCTACGAACAAAAGCTGACTTATTTGCCAGGAACTTTTGATATGCTTTCTTCTTTTCCTTCACTGCCTCTTTAACTTCCTGTGTCCACCATGGAGTTCTAATTTTTCTATCCTTGCAGACAACCTCACCACATGCCTCTCTGGCTGAATCAATCAGGGTTTCCTTCAAGGCTTGCCACTGAATCTCCGAGGTTTGGTTCCTGTTCTCAAACTCTTTCATTTTTTCTTCAGTAATCTTTGTGTATTTTAGTCTACACCTATACAGTTCACATCTGAGAGCTGCTCAAATTTTATTTGCTTTAACACTTTCTTACATGTTATTCTTTTCAATACGAAATTCAATTTTATCCTGCTCAAGATTAAATAGTGATCACTTCCAATTTCAAATCCTCTGTACACTCTGGTTCTGCACCAGGGAGAAAACATCACTATCAACAATAACATAGTCTATGAGACTTTTTTTCTTATTCCGTGCCTCTTCTCTCCATGTGAATTTGTGCACATTTTTAGTAATAACCAGTCCATGTCCTGTGCAGAAATCCAACAGGTATTTGCCATTATTATTAGCTTTGCTCTTTTCTCCAAATTTTCCCAAAATATTTTTGTATGTCTCACAATCATTTCCTACTCTGCTATTTAGATCCCCAACAAGGACCAACTTTTCCTTTTTCATTGTGTGTAGCTTTTTCTAAAGCATCAAAAAATTCCTCCACTTCTACCGTAGTAGAACCTTCTGTGGGACCATAGGCACAAATAAGTCTCATTGTCCAATTCCCCATTCTGATGTTTGCCCACATAACTCTACTTGAGACTGCCTGCCATTCAAGAAGATTAGGCTCGTATTTTGTGTTGAATATCATGGCTACTCCTTCTTTTCCTTGATTGTCATTTCCTGAATATAACATTTTGTATTTTTTGCTCAGAAAGATTTCACCAGTTTTTGTCTTTTTTGTTTCAGTCACCTCTATTATGTTGAACTGGTACTTATCTAATTCTTCAGCTATCTCCATTTCTTTGCGATTCAGGCTTCTTATGTTGATAGTACCGATCTTTATTATATCTATATACCATATTTGCTGGCATATAAGATGCATTTTTTTGTTTGAAAATAGGTCTCAAAAACAGGGTGCGTCTCATATGCCGATACTTAGTTCTTTATTACTTTCATTTCTGGAAATTTTCTCTGTTCCGAGATACGCGATTTCTTTCTTGTGGTGTGTGAGAGCATTCCAGTTACGTAGAGTTCAGTGAATGTGCATGCGCTGTCATCGACAATCGCAGCTGTGTTTAAACTTTCCAATTGTTGTTGCAGTTGTTGTGAAGGGTGATAAATTTCTGCCGTTAAATTTTCTCTAAATTTATTAGCAAATTACGGCTGAAAAACGTCGGCATTGCTAAAATATTGCATGCAAGCTACATGTGATTGCGTATGCTAAAGAACATGGAAACGGGGCTACAGAGAGGCATTTAGGGCCATCCCCAACTGAGAAAATGATAAGAACTTGGTGGAACTTGTTTTCTAAAAAAAGCAACTCACAGTAAACATAACCTAAGAAGTGGAACTGCAAAATGGCCAGAACATGAGGCAGAACTGAATGCTTGGATTTAGACCACAGAAAAGTGGGACTTTCAGTGTCTACAAAAATGATTATTCTTCAAGCAAAAGCAATAGCCACTAACAGAGGGATCGCCAACTTTACTGGATCAACATCATGGTGTTCAAGATTCATGAACTTTATATTTTATATTTGAAATACTGTAAATTCATTATAATATTCAGTGATAAAGTGTTTTTCCTAAAAAAATGTATACAAAAAAGGGGGTGCTTCTTATACGCCGGAAAATACAGTATATTTATTTTCTAGATTCTAGAGGAATTACTTTGAAAACAGTGGTGGAAAAACACTAATCATGAATCAATCAGGAACACATATCAATACCTGAAGTGGAGAAAGCTATCAAAAACCTGAAATGTGGAAAGGTAGCTGGAGTAGATGAAATTTGACCAGAAATGCTCAAATATGGAGATATAAAACTTTTACAATGGCAGCAAGGCATAGTTTAGAGGGCCTGGTCAAAGGGGCAAATTCTGGATGATTGAAGTAGAGCTCTCATAATACCATGTAAAAATTATAGAGACATTTCTCTATTGAGTGTTCCTAGTAAAATTTATGCAAGTATACATGAAAAACAACTAATAAAATTATGAAAGGGAAGCTTGGTTCAGCTAGATTCAGGCCAAATAGAGGTTATCAGGATCAGATTTTCACTTTAAGACAAATAGTTGAGAATTCTTGGGAATATAACAAGGATTTGTATTTAAGTTTTGCAGATCTAGGAAAGGCATGCGACAAGATGCCAAGAGGAAAGCTCCTCAAAATGCTATATGGAATTATATGAAGTAAATGGGACATTATATCAAGCAATATACAGTCTCTATTTAGACTGTTAGTCAGCAATTAGAATTGAAGGAGGTATAAGAAGTTGGTTTCATGCTAAATCAGATGTGTGACATTCTTCTTCTTCTTCATCGATCTCCTCATGTCTGAGGACTCGTGACCTTGGCAACAATGTTGTCAAGGTCACGAGTCCTTTCCTGCGTTTGCCTCCTACTTTTCCTTGCATGATTTCTTCTTGATGTTATCACCATCTCATCATGATATATGACCAAAATATTGAAGTATCTTCTTGTTGACTATGTCACTTAATCTCTTTTTGATATTTAATTGATTGAGAATACTGATATTGATACTTTTATCGATCCGTGAGACATTCAACATCCTTCTCCAGCACCACATTTCAAAACTGTCAAGTGACTCTGTCTCTGTTACCAAGTGTCCATGATTCTGCACCATAGAGAATGATTGAGAAAACAAGGGTATTCACTAGTTTATATCTGATAGCATAAGAAATATTTCTATCTTTCCATATCTTTTTCAGTTGTGTCATGGCATTCCTTCCCATAGCAATTCTTCTTTTTATTTCAGTATGACAACTGCCTTTATTATCTATTAGGGCTCAAAGATATATGAATGTTCCACTTTTTCTAAGTTGATGTTATGAGTAGATGCTTCTTCTTTTCCTATCATCATATACTTGGTCTTATTTCTGTTAATTTTAAGTCTATTTAATGCTTTTCCATTCTACTCTTCTGATAAGTGACATCAGTTCTCTTTCATTAGTGGCTATAAGCACAGTATCATCTGCATACTTGAGGTTGTTTATCTTCTTATCTGCAATTGAGATACCACCTTTCCATCCATCAAGAGATTATGAATTCACTATAGAAGTGAATAGGTCAGGAGACAGGATACATCCCTGCCCAACCCCCTTTTCTATCTTAAACCATTCTGAGATATTTTGGCCTATCTTCAATGTTGCTGTCATACAGACAGTCCCAGGTTACGAACGAGATACATTCTTGAGAACATCTTTAAGTCGTATTTGTACGTAACTCGGATCCCTGATGAACAGTGCATATACGATAATAATAATAATAATAACAATACTATAATGGATCACATGGCAATAATAATACAGTGTAATAATAATAATACCCCTGTAAACATAAGCTACAGAAACTTGTGCTCTGTCTTTTAATTCAAACAAACAGAACATAAAAACAAACTCATACATGTGGGTATGTTTACATGCGCGGAAGAAACTAGTTCCTGAATTATTAATTTAATTATTTAATTCTGTGGTCCCAAAACTTTTTCAGTTTCCCTTAGTATATCAGGATTTTTTCATGGTGCCCAAAGTCAGAACATAGGCCTACCTAACAGTTGCAGCGCACAGTTATTTCAGTGAAAATACTGGAATATTTCGCAGCACAGTTTGGGAACCACTGATTTAATTATCCTTATGGGGAGCCTGGAGAGCCCGTTTGTAAGTACGCCGTAAGTTGGGTCGTCCATAACCTGGGGACCGCCTGTAATTATTTTATTAAGTTGATTAGGTATTTTGGAATTCCCATTTTGTTCAGACATTTCCAGAGTACCTCCCAATTGACACAGTCAAATGCCTCGGTGTAATTCACAAAACAGAGATACATTGGGATACTGAACTCATGGTTTTTTTCTATTAGCTGCTTTATGTTTGCAATTTGATCCCTGGTACCTCTACCAGTCCTGAAACCAGTCTGTTCATTTGAGATTTATAGTTCAATGTAGTTTTTTAGTCTTTCTTTAATCACAAGGGTGCACATTATCTCCACTGTTATTCTTTATCTATATGGATTACATTATGAAGGAAAGTGATATTAAATCTGATATCAAAATTGGTAATGTCAAGCTTAGCTGTTTATGTAATAATGTTCTACTTCTTAATAAATCTAGTAGTCTGCAAGATTTCATGACTAAATTGGATACTGTAGTCAAAAATTTGATATGAAAATTAGCAATAAAAGATAATCAGGTACACCTCGAAAACATCAACTGTAATGACTGGAAAACCCAGGTGTTCTGACCCATGCAGCACAGCCACTGCACTGCATAGTTCAGAAAGCCTGGAGAGTGGGACGAATTCCAGATGATTGGAGTACAGCTCTCATAGTATCCATATATGAAAAAGGAAATAAAACTGAATGTGAGAATTAGAGGAATTTCCCTACTGAGTGTTCCTAGTAAGAAATATGCAAGTATACTTGAGGATTGCGGAAGGGAAGCTTGATGAAGAACAAGCTGGATTTAGGACAAATACAGGCTGTCAGGATCAGATTTTCACTTTATGACAAATAGTTGAGAAATTGTGGGAATATAACAAAGATATGTAGTATTTAAGTTTTGTAGTTTTTTAAGTTTTTGTACATATGACAAGGTGCCGAGAGAAAAGCTATTCAAAATGCTACAGTTATATCGTGTCAATGGAGCATTATATCAAGCAGTACTTAGCCTTTGAGTTGTAGGTCAGCAGTTAGAATTGAAGGGAGTACAGGAAGATGGTTTCATGTTAAATATGGTGTCAGACAAGGATGTACATTATCCCCTCTGTTATTCAAAGGAAAGTGGTATTAAACCTGATATCAAAATTGGAGATGTTAATTGCAGCTCTTTGCTTTATGTGGATGATGTTATTCTTCTAAATAAATCCAGTACAAGTCTGCAAGATTATCTAACTGAATTGAATAACTGTTGTAATGGATATGGTATGAAAGCAATAACAAGACAAAGACGATGAAAACAGGCAGAAGCGTTAAAAATATTAACTGCAATGTGAATGGAGAACCTATGGAACAAGTAAAATATTTCGGATATTTAGGCACAATTTTTAGTGAAGATGGTAAATTCGACATGGTAATAGACAACAGAATTAGTAAATCTGGAATGGCGGGAAGTCAGTTGAATAATTTTATTTGAATAAGAAAGAAATTAGTCAAAACACTAAATTAGTTGTGTACACGACAATATTCACACCACTTTTAACTTAGGGATTTGAGAGCTGGGTTATAAATAAAACACTTGATCAAAGACTGGAGACCTGAGATACAAGAGTTATGACAAAAAAATTAGTGGAGTGAACAGATGGCATCAATGGCAGTATCACATCAGTATCACATTAAATAATTAAGTTATTAGGAAAGAACTTGCCATTGTTAGCATTCAGCAATGTGTTAGTAGAGTTAATCTCAGGTGGTATGGTCACTTTAAAGAATGGGAGAAGAAAGATTAGTGAAACAAGTGTTCTTTGCCAGGCTGGTAGGAAAAAGACCCAGAGGAAGACCAACATATAGGTCAGTTGATACTGAAGTATTTTCAGAACTGGGGCAACTCGTGATAAAGATGGAGTAAGTTCTGATCACTTGCCTTAGTATCTCCAATAATGCAAAGCACATCTACATGCGGACATGTATAATGCTATGCATTAAGGGAAGAGCCACTACCCAGACCAGTTTCGCCCTTTATTGATGTCTTTGGCAACTGGTATAGGTTATATGACTTCTGTATTACTTCCACTGATGAGACCTCAACAAAGGTTGAAACTGGTCTGGATAGTTGCCTTTCCCTTAATGTATAGCATTATACATGTCAGCAATGAGATGTGCTTTGCATTATGGGAGATACTAAGGCAAGTGATCAGAACTTACTCTACCTTTACCACGAGCTGCCCCAGTCCTGAAAATACTTCAGGGGAAAACTTTGTTTGCTTACACTTGGATAAAGGATTAAACCAAATATATAATTGGTAGATAACAAATTAATTTGGAGGACTGTTCATTGGAAATTAGTAATTGTGTAACTTTTTCATGTAGTGCTATTATAATATCCTGTACACTCTCTGATGGTATATATATATTGATGATGATATTCCACTACATGTATAAATGAAACATACAAAACATCAGTCATGTGGTTTCAAATTGGGCCTGCAGGGTACAGTATAAAATTGGACTGGGGGGGGGGGAATCATCATAGAACTAAAAGCAGGTGGCCATCTTGAAAATGCACATAAATCAAAAAAGGATAGCCTCTAGTCTTAAAAATTAAAATGACAGTAAAAAAAAAATCAGAAACTGGGTAATCTGGAAATAAACTGTGATAATTTTTAAGACCTTCCAAATAAAAATAGCTACGATAATTAACAGGATGCCAGGAAAAATCTTAAAATTCTTCCATCCAAAGGATAGGGTAACCAAATCACTCACTTTCATCAAAATGCAAAATTATGCACCTTCAATTTAATTTTTAATTCAATGATTTCACATTGAATATTGCAAAAATATGCTAATTTTTATTATATTCTTTTATTTGATCTTACTAAGTCTTGTTTAAATCTTTGTCTGCTCCTTCTTAACTTTTTACTAAACTTCTGACTTATGGCCACAGATAATATAACGCTCACATGTGCAAAACTTACAGAACAAAAAAATCACCTCAGGCCAGAGCCAATCTCTTTGTCTGACCCACTGGTGTTTATTCTCAACCGAATTTGAAAAATTTATTAAGTTTCTAGCTGTGCCACCAAATTCGTGGGTGGGAGTTGAATCTCCCTCCGAAAAATAACACACAATCTTTTCTCTTTGTCTGACCCACACGGATCTTTTCTCTCTAAATTCTAAGTAAATCTAGCAACTTAAATTTTCTGTTATGCAGTAGTGACAATATCTACCTTAAGGCTCACAGATTTGAATTAATGAGTAGTGCATTGGAAATAGAAATCAGGCAAGTTACTTAAACAAGAAAACAATTTATTTAACATCGATGAAATGTACAATGGGTCAATTTTAAGTACTAAGTAAATTAGCTACTATGCTTCAAATCACAACTAATGACCACGTTTATAATTTAGTGCCTCATCAAAATCAATATTAGTAAGACCATGTGTCTATAATTTTCTCTCGTTAAATTTGGTAATACTCAGATCAATTTTTACATAACATTCTGCAGGTTTAGGCAAGAGCCATAACATTAAATACACGATGTTTCACCTTAAATTTTAGCCAGACCTTCTCTCACATATAACAAAATACTTCAAATATCAGCATAAGGCTTAAAGTCCTCAAGTATCACTATAAAACAAGCCCCTTAATTAAATCATTGTCACAATCTTCTTATTTCTAGCTAAAGAAAGGAAAGATCTTACTTTGAACAGATGTCTATTCTGTTCTGAATGATCCCTGAAATCACTTCCTTCTATTTCTGTCCGACTTTAGTACTGCACTTGGATATCATCTCTGGGATTTCGTGAGATCTCCTCTTAATATTGGCAAACATTTGGATCTTCGCAGCATGAAAACTCGGCATCTAATTTCTTCTAAAACTGTTTAACTTAGTCACGTTGCTCTCTCGGCATTTACTATCTGGAACGCAGGTCTCCGAAATCATTTCCCAAGATGTTATCAAAGCTCTGCTGTCGAAACGTACGTTGTATCATCATACCTCTCGACTCCGGGACCTCGTCAACTTCTGGTCGGAAGCCCCACATAACCTCGAAACTTCTCGCTGACCGGGGAACGGGACCAGACGAACTCGAACTCCACTGCAAGGAACCAAACTGAATCGCCACACTGAACTCCCTTCTCGCAATTGAAACCCTATATTTATCTGGCTCCGATGACCTTAGGGTTCGCTTACGTCATCGCCCCCCCCCCCAGTACTTCGGTGGTCTGCACCCTTCTCGGTCATTGCGTTCAGACGGAGAAACCCCTGTGCACTGTTGACATTTGAGGTTGCAGCTGCCCCAGGTCATTACTTAATACGATAATTCGTCTGGAATAACCGGTGACTAAGAGGTTTCTTTAGACACAATTTATCTTATACATTATTTTCTTTGTTCTTTTAAAAAACCTTTTGAGGTGACAATATTCAGTAATATACAAAAAAATATTTTTTCTAAATAAAAAAATGAAAATTTCTCTATTAACTCAAGTATTTTTAGTGAATTTTGATTACCAGTAAAATCGGTATACAAGAGGTTTTTGAACAAAGTTCCTTGTATACACGATTTTACAATATGTCCTTAAGTGATTTAATATTAAGATGCTGAGCTGCCAAAATGAGAACTATGCAGTAAAACTAAAAATCAAAAGTAAGCATGTCTGTTCAATGAACCTAGGAAATGAAGAAAGTGGCATACCTAAATTCATTTTGAATGCCTCTGATAAATTTGAAAAGATTAAATCCTTTAAAAACACCAAAAAATTCAAGCCGTATGCCAGCCACCCATAAGGCTCAGTTTTTCAAAGGGCTGGGAAAGATAAAATGTTTGCTGATATTGATTTCTGAATTACATAATGAGAAATTTAAATCATTGTTTAAGTTTTTTCCCTCTCTGTTTCATAATTTGTTTTAAAAAAAAGCAGATTGCTATTACCATTATCTTGCTCTTCATATTATCCAGGTGTATCTGGTTTATTATTCTTTCAAATTTAAATTAATAAATAATCCATTATTGTAAAGTCTACTGGTTGGTAACAAAAGGTGCAGCTCCATCAACAATAAAGCTTGGCTTTTATTTATTATTTATCTTACACAGGAGTGAATGCTGGTCTTGAAATTCACGCTTGCTCTTATCATTCAGGGAGTGAGTGGTGTGATTGAAGTCTGATTAGCAGAATAATGAATTACTGACCATTTAAAACTATATATTTAGAAATTTAGGTACATTTAATCATACAAATACAACATTTATTTTACAAATATATTCTATCTTTTTTCAATTTAGCTACTTGAATGCAAATTCTACCCTACGTTTCTTCTTTATGAACTGGTCAATAACATCGTCATAAAAAGTTGGTTGTAACTTAATTTTGCCAAGCAACACGCACACTTGTAAAGGTTGGCTGAAGCTCACTGGCTAGAACTACTTTGACTGCGTATGGCCCGTGTTTAAGACAACGTGAAGGAAGCGGAAATGGCTATGTGTGCGCAAGAAATCACAGTGCTGCCTGCAGCGAGGACCTGGAAGCTCCGACAACTGAGCAAGCCAAGGTAGCTTTGACTAGACGAGCAAGCATCGGCCTTCGATACACAACGCAAAGCTCAATTATTGCAGCGCAAGCTTAAAACGTCTTCTGTCTACAAAAATAAAAGCCTAAATGGAATGCTTATAAATGCATGCATTTATTAACAAATAAATATTACTTCTTTCTCAAGTAATGAGCTTGTGAAGCATGGAGAATTTGCCCCTGATCTTACATGAAACCTAGGTTTCAAAATATTCAAACAGATTATTGTTTTACATTATTAGCTTTTATTACATACTTAAAAAAAAACAACCTTATAACTAACCTCCTTATATGAAATCCCACCATCACATCAGAATGTACAGGCAAATCATGAAGGACAACCTAAAAAAATATGTAAAGCAAGCATCAAAATAGCATAAAACAATTATTAAATAAAAAGAAATATTCACATTAGTTCCTACTCATTTTTAGGAATAATAATTATGTGATTGTTTCAATAATATGTTTTTCTGTGTCTCAAAGAATGGAGAAAGGATGAGCCTATTCTGTTCACCGTTTCATAAGTGAGGTATTTTTGATTTTGCTAATGTCATAAAGACTTGTTGTAATACACGAGCAACTTTCTGAAGGTTTGTTGAAATAAACAACGGTTGTTTGAATGTCAAGTGTACTTCATTAACTGTCTAGTACATTGTGTGCATTTATCATTCATATAGGTGACACTTTTATGAGTAACATACAGTGTGCTAATACATTATAACAAAAGTATGTTCAAGATAACTTTGGTCTTAGCTAGGAGCTTAATTAATTTTTTAGTGTAGAAAGACTTATCATCAGAGAATAAGATATAACCAACAGAAATTAAATGAAGTTATCATTAATTATTAGCTACACTTGTGCAGAGATGCCACTGCAGTTAATCACATGAAATCTAGAGTTCTACTCTGCTCAAGAATTGTACATCTTATCTATATAAATTCAGAAGAGTGAAAATCCTATGTAATGATTGATGGACTCCAGCTACATCACACATACACAATAGTACCTGGGATCTACAGACGTCCCATAAACCAGGGACAGCACCAAAGCTATCGCCATTCCATATATCCATGGCTCTAAATCTCCTAACCACAACAAATCAAGTTACATGATTTGTTGTGGTTAGGAGAATGAGAGCTTCACAAATTTGGGAAGCTCTCATTCTGTGCTTCAGCCCAATAGCCAAGAACACCCAATTTAGCCTATTAGAAGATACTATTTAGGACTTTAGGCTTACTTTCAATTGATATGTCTGAGCCTCATTACTTAGTTTGTGGTGCCTGCATGCACATATCTTACTATATTTGGTTCCGTGATGATGGCAATTTGAATTTGCTGTAATACTGGAAATATTAATTACATTTATTTTAGTTAATATGTTAGTATATGTTATAATTTCCAAAATAAAAAATATAATTATATTTGGATATGATAAGAACAAGTACAGCTTCACTAGAGAAAGTCTTTAGAAGCCTTGATTGGGAAACAAAAGGAATAAACATAAATGGAGAAAGGCTGCATCATCTGAAATTTGCAGATGATATTGTACTAATAGCAGATAATCTTGAAGATCTGGAAGAAAGGCTAAATCAGCTAAATGAAGCCTCCAGAGAAATTGGATTAAAAATAAATAGAGAAAAAACAAAAATAATGATGAATAAATACATAAACCATAGAACTATCAAAGTTGAAAACCATGAAATAGAACAAGTTACTTCATATGTATATTTGGGCCAATTGTTATCCTTTGAGGAGTGCCAAAGAAAAGAGATTGAACGAAGAATTCACCTTGGATGGATGGCTTATGGAAAAATGAGAGACATATTCAGAAGTGACATCCCTATGAGTCTAAAAAGAAAAGCTTTCGACCAGTGCATACTTCCTGTCCTAACATATGGAGGAGAAACATGGACTTTAACAGAAGCCCTAAACAAAAAGATGAGAACAACACAACATCACATGGAAAGAGGTATGCTAAAAATAACATCACGAGATAGGAAGACAAATACCTGGATAAGATCACAAACAGGTGTCATGGATATTGTAAAATACATTAAACAGGCTAAGTGGAGATAGGCTGGCCATATTGCCAGATGCAGTGACAGGAGATGGACTAGAAAAACAATAGAGTGGAGACCAATGGATGGAGCAAGACAAAGAGGAAGACCGAGAAGAAGGTGGAGAGATGAAGTGGAACAAATTGCAGGAGTGAGATGGATGGGAGAGGCAGAAAACAGAGTGATCTGGAAAATCACGGGGGAGACCTTCGTCCAGCAGTGGACAGAACCAGAAGGTTGAAGAAGTAGAAGAAGAACAAGTGATGAACACATAAAAAAGATGATATTATAGGGGAGAGCAAGGAAGATATATAAAAAAGAAGAGATGGCTGTGTTTTAGCTGAAACAGATAATTTCCATGGTTGATTTATTTTATTATTAATAAATATGGCAAGAGCTTTTGTAGTTGATTGAAGAAATGAAACCATATAGAGTAGTATTATTTTGTTTGTCTGACAATTATCAGGCAAAAACGAATGAATGTTACAAAAATAATGTTCTGAATGTCCATTATTAAACAGTCAAAGATTTAAAGAAAGAGAAATTGCTGCAGAGAGACAGATTATGGTTTCATATATAACACATTTTAAAAGGATTTCGTTTTCTACTTATTATGTCAAGTAGATAAAGAAAGGGAAAAAAATATATCCTTGAAGTATGGAGTAATTACTTCGAAAAATTGCTAAATGAAACAAGCAGTGATAGCACAGTGGTAAAAAACACTCAACAGGCATGTAGTCAGGAATACATATCCATACTTGAAGTAGATAAAGCTATCAAAGGCTTCAAATGTGGAAAGGCAGCAGGAGTGGATGATATTCGACCAGAAATGCTGAAGTATGGTGGTATAAAAGTCTTACAGTGGCTGCACTACATAGTTCAGAAGGCCTGGACAGAGGGACGAATTCCCAATGATTGGAGTAGAGCTCTCATAGTACCCATATATAAAAAGGGAAATAAAATTGAATGTGAGAATTACAGAGCTATTTCCCTACTGAGTGTTCCTGGTAAGATTTATGCAAGAAATGGTTGAGAAGAATTGTGGAAGAAAGCTTGGTGAAGAACAAGCTGGATTTATGCCAAATAGAGGCTGTCAAGATCAGCTCTTCACTTTACAACAAATGGTTGAGAAATTATGGGAATATAACAAAGATCCGTATTTAAGTTTTGTCGATCTAGAAAAGGCATATGACAAGGTGCCGAGAGAGAGAGAGAGAAGCTATTCAACATGCTACAGTTATATGGTGTCAATGCGGAATTATATCAAGCAATACTTAGTCTTTATTGGAGTTGTAAGTCTGCACTTAGAATTGAAGGAAGTACAGGAAGATGGTTTAACGTTAAATCTGGTGTGAGACTATCCCCTATGGTATTCATTATCTATATGGATCACATTATGAAGGAAAGCGGTATTAAACCTGATATCAAAATTGGAGATGTTAATGTTTGCTCTTTGCTTTATGTGGACGATGTTATACTTCTAAATAAATCCGCTACAAGTCTTCAAGATTCCCTGACTAAATTGAATAACTGTTGTAATACATATGGCATAAGGGTCAGCAATAAAAAGACAAAGACAATGAAAATAGGCAGGATCGGTGAAAATGTCAACTGCGTTGTGAACGGAGAACCTGTTGAACAAGTAAAACATTTCAGCTACTTAGGCACAATTTTTAGTGAAGATGGTAAATTAAATATGAAAATAGACAACAGAATCAACAAAGCTGGTATGGTAGGAAGTCAACTGAATAAATTCATATGGAATAAGAGAGAAATTAGTCAGAACACTGAATTAGCTGTATACAAGACAGGGCTGGTTTTATCATTAGGTGAACCTAGGCAATTGCCTAGGGGCGCTAAGACTATATATAGAGAGACAATGTATAAGGGTGCTAATTTTTCTTTGCCCAGGGGCATCAGATACTCTCGGACCGGCCCTGATACAAAACAGTGTTCAAACCGGTTTTAACTTATGGATCTGAGAGCTGGGTCAGAAATAAAACACTTGACCAAAGACTGATATGGTGGGAAGTCAAATGAATAAATTCATATGGAATAAGCGAGAAATTAGTCGGAACACTAATTAGCTGTATACATGACAGTGTTCAAACCAGTTTTAACTTATGTATCTGAGAGCTGGGTCAGAAGTAAAACACTTGACCAAAGACTAGAGACCAGATATGAGAGTCCTGAGAAAGATTAGAGGTGTGAACAGATGGCATCAATGGCAATATCATATTAAAAACGAGGATATTAGGAAAGAACTTGACATTGTCAGCATCCAGGAATGCGTTAGCAGAACTAATCTCAGGTGGTATGGTCACTTAAACAGAATGGGCGAAGAAAGATTAGCAAAACAAGTGTTCTCTGCCAGGTTGGCAGGAAAATGACCCAGAGGAAGACCAAGATATAGGTGGATTGATACGGTACAAAGTGCCTTAGATGATAGAAATATAAGATCTGATAATGTTGGAGTCTTGACAAGTAACAGACTGATTTGGAGGAAAATTGTAGATAGGAAGTTAGTAATGATGTAAATTTTTCATGTAGTACTATCATATCCTGTACACCCCTTGAGAGTTCATGGCAGGAATTTGATGATAGTGATAAAGAAATTATTGATAAAGCTAAGCTGCTACCTCATACCTCAAATGCAAAATATTGTAAGCTAGCACCTCATACCTTAAGTGCAGGATATTTTATGCTTGTTATCTCATACCTCGCATACAATATTTCAAAATTACATTTTGAAATATCCTACATTTGAGGTATGCAATTTTTATTCTATTCTGTGGAACTGTGTTTAAGAACACCTAATTTAATTTCTCCTAGAAGAATTTTCTAATGAACTAGATAGCTCAAGATAATGCAGAACATGGAAAGGAGTTTTTTGTATAAATTTAATCTAAAATATGCAAACTTTGCATAACATGCATATTAAAATGAAAGTAAGATCTGTCTGCATTCATAAATAATAACTACACAAGTAAATTACATAAAGACAAAATAAAGCATTTAATATAAAACACTTATATTTTATAAGTTTATTTAAATGTCTACTATTCTGTTTATTTATATTTCTATTTAAATTATGTGAAGAGAGTACAATACAGAGCATGTAAATTATATGCCAATCAGAGAAAACACACAAAAAAGAACAGATAATTATATGTAGTGAGAATGGAATGTAAACAGACTTAACAGAGTGCATTCTTTCTACTGTTCTCCGGCCTGTAACATATTACTATCAGAAACCCATGAAACAAATTATAAACATAACCAATGGAGTGAAAGGCTTGTTACAGGGTTAGGTAAAGAGCATATATAAAGAGAAAGTTTAATGAGAAACATTTACTAAAATAAAATACAAAGGAAAAATAAATGATAAAATTTGATAAAAATGCACATAGTACATATATAATTATTATATTTGTGTAAAGCAAATAAAAACATTTTATTTCAAAAAATAATGAATAAATAAATAAAGATGTGTGTGTGTGTGCGTAAATAAAGTTTGCATAAGAACTGCATATGCTTATTACAAATAATCTTGAGATGATTAGAGTTCACAGTTACCATTTCCTTGAATTCTGAAATTTTTAGACCATTGTTGGGATTTAGATTAAGTTGATTGTGAAGAACTTCACAGCATTCTTTGAAGAGTGTCACCTATTTAAAGAACATGTACGAAGAATTTTATTTTGCTCCATATGATCCTGAATATATAGAAAGTGTCATGTTCTGCAAGATTAGACTTCTCAGTTTGGAGAAAACAGATGTAATCTGTATGTTCTGATTTTCAGATGTCTACACTAATAAGGAACCTGATACACTCCTGATCAAGTGAGCTAAGAGAGGAAGTCATTAGTGGAAGGCAGGATGGAAGATACCCTGTTTTTCTGGCTTGAAAGTTGTTTGGAAATCATATATTTTGAAACCATTTGAGATGCATTCAGAAATGCCTTTGAGTTCTGATAAATGCAGATTTTTTATGGATCTCTCAGAAAAACTGAGACAGCCATCAACTTCTCTCTCTTTATAATGAATGCAGGAAAAGAAGGATTCCATTATTTTCTTTTTCTTTTTTTTTCTTTTAATTTTTTTTTTTTATTGATTTTAACTAAAATATGCCAATTCTTCATTTGAATATGGTCAAATAGTGAACATATCATCACCATAATGGAACTAAGTAGAGGAACAAGGAGTGATAGTAGTGAACAGCTGAGCCGAATTTTTCAGCTGAAAATTCCTAGAGTAGCTGAATAATTATATCTAAAAGAATGTTGATGAAGAGTGAATTTCATAATGTTAGAAAGTGATTTCTGGTTAGATGTTAGATGGTGAGCAGGTTAGATAACAGTTTATAACTAGACAAGTGATATAAATGACTACTGCTGCAAAGGAATAACCAATTTAAATATTATTGGCAGTCCATATAATCAAGGAGTTCTGGTAAGAAAGATCCTTAATTTTTTGATGGTGTAAAAGCATTAGTATCCCAATAATTTGTGTTGTCTAGCAACTGATTTAATTTATTTACTTGTTAATTGGCAGAATCTCTGATGACAGGTTTAAAAATAAAATGAAGAAGGATACTGATTGTAATCATTTTGGTAAATTATGGGGAATACAACCATGTTACGAATAATTACTTCAATTTCCTGATGTTTCGACCTTCATATTAAAGTGAAGTAATCTTGAGTATACATATATATATGATCAAGAGTTATTCTACTAATCCGAGCGCTAGTGAAAAAACAAACAAACAAACAAAACCCTACATTAAAGCTATATCTGATCTTCTAATGTCGTCAGAGAACAAATTCATATTAATACCTTTAATACAGCAATATTGGTGACTGGTGGCCTAATCAATAATTTAACGTAAGTGTTTTATATATTAAAGCTAAGATCTTAGATTACTACAGTCCTAATTATAATCAATTTTTTGAACAGAATGTTATGTGGGTAGAATATGTGTGCCATCCACATTCTTGGGATTTTTAGACCACCATTATCGTTTGGGATTTGCACTAAAATCACCAAAACATGATATGAGCGTAAATTTAAAGAGGCCCATGAAATTCTTATCAACCACCCTAATCTTAACAATTATGGTGGTCTAAAAATCCTAAAAATATAGAGGGTATATATTCCAGCAACATAACTTTGTTCTAAGAGTTAACTATAATTACGATTGTAGTAATCAAGGATCTTAGCTTTAATATAACAAACACTTATGTTAAATTATTGATGAAGCCACCAATACTGCTGTGGTGGTGTTAAGTACCGATATGAATTTGTTCTCTGACAATGTTATAAATAGGATATAGCTTTGAAGTAGGTTTTTTTTTTTTTCCCCCACTAGAGGGCAGACCAGTAGAATAACAGTTGACCAAATTACGTCACTTTGGAATACTGTTTGAAATATAATACAGGCATAATGACAAGGTGCCAAGAGAGAAGCTATTCAATACACTACAGTTATATGGTGTCAATGGGGCATTATATCAAGCAATACTTAGTCTTTATTTGAGTTGTAAGTCAGCAGTTAGAATTGAAGGAAGTACAGGAAGATGGTTTAATGTTAAATCTGGTGTGAGACAAGGATGTACATTATCCCCTCTGGTATTCATTATCTATATGGATCACATTATGAAGGAAAGTAGTATTAAACATGATATTAAAATTGGAGATGTTAATGACAGCTCTTTGCTTTATGCGGATGATGTTATAGAGGTGGTAATATAAAATACTTGCTGCTACAAAATGAAATTTGTTAGCTAAATCAGAAGTAAGGTCATGCAGATTCCTTTCTTTTTGCAATATGAATTAGCAAAGGGAGTTTTCTTTGAAGCGATAGAGAAATTACGGCCTTCAAATAAAACATTACTTTCATCTTGGGTAAGTCTAAAATGAGTCAAGTTTACAAATAATTTGTTTGTAGGCACCTGAAGAGTGGAAGATTTACAGTGTCTGCTTAAAAGATTTTCAAACTTTTGCATACGATTTTGTTTAGATTCGTGAAATGCTTTCTTGCCAGATTCTTTAACGATATGGAATATGATATTATATAAATCTAGGGATAAAGTTCTTTGAATAACATTATCTAAGCTAATAATAGAGATATTAAGTTTGGCCAGGTCACATTTTGTAAATTTTTAAACGTAGGCATCATTTAGTGGCATATACATAAATGCTATGCACACTTGGAGATTTGATTGTTTCTTTAATTCTGGCAAAAGTAGTAAGAAAATCAGTCATGGCAGCATTTGAGAAATGTCACCCTGGTCTGTAATTTTGCAAGCTTTTAATGAAACAATTCCATACATTAAGAATTATTGCATTTCTTTTCTAAAGTGAAACACCTGACTTCTGCCTTCACAGCTTTAACATTATGAACTTTGAACAGTAAACGTTTCACTCTTCACCAATTTCCTTTAGATATAACTGTATATCACATTCAAGGAAAAGTATCCGGAATGCACAGGAAAGTGAATATAAATCTCCAAGAAAGTGGAAGGATGTGCATGGGTTTCTCCTTGTCATTACAGGTATCCAATTATTCATGGAACACTTGGAAGAACTCTTCATTACTATCACCGCTTCACACTCCATCTGGTTTCATTATGTTGACGATGTGTTCACTATTTGGCCATACTCAAATGATGAATTCAGACACAATTTTATTAAAATCACCATTTTTTCTAAAATAATATTTATGTTATAAAAGAAAATAATGGTGCCCTTCCTTTACTTAGCTTCACTTGTAAAGATGAAATGTTGATAACATATACTTTTACATTAAGCTTACATCTACTGTAAAATACATTTTCTAGGACTCAACATCACTCCACAAAAATTCAGAAATGTCAAGATGCTTGTCCACAGGGCAGTTATCTGCTATTATGAGGACATGCTTAGTTTTACAATGAATTACAATATATTGAAGACAATATGACACTCAATGGTTACTTTAATTCAAATTAACTTACAATTTAGATAATCTAAGAGGAAGTTTATCCCTCGATGAGTCCTTGACTCACTGGAGGTCTCAGATAATAATAATAATAATAAAATTACTCTTTTACTAATAGCTTATCAGATATCAAGAGAATTTCCATTCCTTAAAATCTAAGGCAGTTCTGAAGAAACCTCAGAAGTTTTAAAAAAAATTTGATTTCAAAACTTTCAAGCCAGTAAACAAGATTTCTTATATCCTGCCTTCCACTAAAGATAAACTTCCTCTTAGATTGTCCAGAAATGAACCAGATCCTTTGTTTCTGCAGTCTCTCCAATTTTGGCAAGACAGATTGTGGTGGCTGCATCTGAAGATCAGATACAGATTATATCCATTTTCTATATGCTGAGAAATATGGTCATGCAGTAAATGGATGTCTATCATCCACAGGACTCTGTGGAACAACATAAAAATTCTTCACACAAGTGTTTTCAAATTTGAGAGACTCTTCAGAATGTGATGAAACTCTTCTCAACCAACCTAATCTAGATTGCAATGATGATCTTAAAATTTGAAATTGGGCAAAATGGTAACTCAGTCTAATGATATTATGACTATGCAAACACACACACACACACACACACACACACACACACACACACACACACACACACACACACACACACACACACACACACACACACACACACTTCCAAGATGAACTCAATAGGAATACAATGTCCCCTCCCATTCTCAAGAGGCCAGAGTGTTACTACCTGGGGAAGCACAGGTAGTAACATGGATGCAGATGGCACTATGAATTTTAAAGTAACTAGATTGTGCTACCATCAGCAACTAGATCTTGAAACTTTAAACTCTGGGACTTTCAACAGTGAAGCATGGCTAAAAGAAATAACACAAGAGATAGAGAAAAATAGTTGTTGGATTGTGTGAAGTAAGATATAATGATGTAAAAATTCTTCAAATAAAAAAAAAAATGAAAGTAATGACATTTTTCCAGAACCTTCTGCAATGCTCACTTGCCTGATGCATCTGTACCACAGAACAGAAACAAAAACAATTTATGAAGAAACGAAGAGAAAGAAAACAAACTGGAAGCCTACTAAATAAAACTGCATATACTGAACTGTACAAAACAATTAAAAAATGTAACGAGAAAGAAATAGGAAAAATTCAGCTGTACACTCATACAACAAATGATTGAAGTCAATTGTTGCCTCAAAAAAAACCAAACAGCAATAGATGAGCGGCAATAAACAAATAGCTGCAGTGCAATCACAAGCCAGGAGCACAACCAAAGACAGATATGTTATAGCAAAAAGAACTGAAGAATTTTACTCAATATTATTGGTTGGCAGAGTGGTTAGTATAGTATCCGTTCTCAAGCCAAAAGGCTGCAGTTTGAATTCCGTCGCAGGCATGGATGCTTGTGATTGTCTGTGAAAATACTAGTGGTGATGGTGGCGGTAGATGGCGTTGGTATAGATAAAGAAGGTAGTTGCGGTTGGTGGAGAAGGAGAGTTGTATAGTAGGTGCCCTCCCTTGATGGGTCCTTGGACTCCCTGGAGGTGTTATGTAATAATAATAATTATATCAAGATGGCAAAACAAATGAAAACGACAACTATGAAATAACTCAAGTGCCACAAATTCATGCATATGCTTGGGAATAAGAACATGTTGGGATTAAAAAAAAAAAAAATTAAAAAAATAAAAATTTAAGATTTCCTCTTCATAAACATTTTTTATAATGACATGAAGGAGTTAAAAACAAAGTATGGCAAAGAAAGACAGGATATAAATGATTTTGTTGCATTCAACAGAAGTGTATCTACACTGCCATCAGGACAGTCATCAATGATCACCTTCTTCACTACCTGAAGGCCTGCCAGTTAATCACTGGCCATTAATATTATTTCACACTTTCCTATCCCACGTCACCACCACTGGGCATACTGTGGCAATGTTTGAAGAAACCTATGCTGTTACCCCAGGCATTTCCATGGTATTTGATAGGGTCTGGCATTGAGGGCTGCTTAGCAAATAGCCATTTATGGTATTTCCCTGCCATCTTTAACTGGATACCCAGTTTCTCTCTGGTTGCTTCCTGCAGCAAAACGTTAATTGCCAATCACACGATATCGCGTGATGCGAGTTCTCACCGGTCGGCCGATCACGCTTTATCGCGTGGACGTCGCTATCAAGTTTCTAAGCGGAATAGCGGCCACAGCGAAACGGCGCGTAATATTTATATTGGCCACTAGGGAAGGGATCGACTTTCGTGGAGTGGGGATGGCCGCCAGCCATTGTCTATTGTTTATGTTAGCCAGTGTGCACAGTGGCGGCGTTTGGACAAGGCAACGACACGACGATTTTGTTTAGTTATTCGTTGATTTAGCGTGCTTGAAGTTTGGTTTTTATTTATTTTGAGTATTGTTTTTTTTTTTTTTTTTTTTTTTTTTAGTAGGTTCCCTATAAATGTTGATTTTTGATAATTATTTTTTTCTATTTGTACATTATTTTTAAAAATTCTATGTGATTATAAAAGATTGATAATTAAAGTTATAATTATTATATTTAAATGTTTTTTTATTTGTAAAATATATAACTTATTTGACCGAATTACATATCACGCGATATCGCATAATAGATATTTAGAGTACTTAAATCCTATGTACATAATAATAAAAGCATATAAATAATATATTAACTTATTTTGAGCACAATAAAAACTAAATAAAAAAATAAAAAAAATTTGGCCACCACACGTAATTCCAATTTTCAGCTTGGCAATGAACGTGTTAAAAAAGTAGATGGCTTTCTCTTGTCACTCTTCCCTACAAATGCAGGAGTGCCTTAATTTCATAGCAAACATTGTAGTTTCTTTTACTTAACTAAGAAATACTGTTATTTTAGACATGGAGAATTGTCATTTTATCTTGCTTCACCATATGTTACATCATTTATTAGTAAAATCCTCTGGCTATTATCATAATTATTTATTTTGTGTGTGTGTGTATTACTTCAATACAGATGACTACAGAGTTCGATAACACACTAAGATCATACTAATATAATAGGGTCATCTATATTACTTCCAATTCAGATTGCTACAGAGAAGGAATTTATTGATATCCTTCATGAACAGCCTGTTTGACCACACTAATCATTCGTACTCAATGGAGTGATTTGCAAGGATGTGAAAAACGAAACAAAAAAGATTCAACATATCCATTATAAATGCAAGTTTGCAATATTACAAATAAAACACTAAATTTCTTAATTAAGTTTAATATTGCAAAATGCTTTCCTACAAAGCAAGGTAACAGATGCATTTACAAACTACTAGTGGATATCTGGAATTATGACTTTTGTCAGTAAATTAATCTTAGTAACTTTTGTATCCACAGAGTGAAAAATAGAGAGTTGAAATGTAATACAATGTCAACTTACTTTGGCTATTAAACTGACTTCTTCAAAATTTTTCTCAATCTCTTTTGGACCTTCATATATTTCAAGACATGCTGCATTTTGATTTTTTGGAACAGAGAATGTATACTGGCATCTTGTAGGAATATAGGTACCAGATGGAATAACAGCTAATAACTTTGATGCATAATCATCACTAAATGTCTACAATGATAAATAATGCACGTGAATTATTTTAAACCATTATATGGGTAATCACTTTATGAAAAATGCTAAACAAAGTTTATGAACTTGTATGCCCTACATTAACAATACCCATCCAGAAGGCAAGAACAGCAATGAAACATTTTCAAGTACAGTATAAAAGCCTAAAACTTCACTATATGTGGCAACTCACACCGGATTTGCTTCACACCCACATATAGAATGGGCTTGGTTTGGGTGGAATTATAAAGCTAGGAAGACATGATATTATGTTAACTGCATGCATCCTCTGACTGATATACCTGTTTCAACACAAGCTTTCCTTATTCTATTGTCTATCTCTATTTTTAATTTGTAATCTGAATTGTTTTACTTCTATAAGTTTCCCATTCAGAATGTTGTTGATGTTTTCAATGTTCCTGCCTATTTTCATTGTTTTTTTTACTGCTGATTTTCATATGAAATTTATTAACAGCGATTATTCAATTTAGATATAGTATGCTAAAGATTTGTACTGGATTTATCTGGAAGTATAACATCATCTGCACAAAGTACAGAGCTGATATTAACATCTCCAATTTTGATATCAAGCCTAATGGCACTCTGTTTCATAACATGATCCACATAGATGATAAATAAGAGTGGGAAGAGCATGCAAATTTGTCTCATGCCAGATTTTTACATTAATAAATTCTAACTCAAATACAGACTATGTATTACTTGATATAGTATCTTATTTACCACATAATTACAGTGTCTTTGAACAGATTTTCTCTTGGTATCTTGTCATATGCCTTTTCCAGAAATACAAAGCTTAACATTGATTTAAACACAGCTTGTTTTCTGCACTTTTATCCCTTTATAATTTTTTTAAACTCTTCTCAAGTATTATTATTGTACAGGCACCTCATGGAGTCTGAAGGCTCATCATGGAAGATCCAAACTATGCATGCAATATATAATATGCTGCAAAAAACAGTACTGAAGAACTACAATGATATATGTTATGGAGAAAATGGGTTTATTAACAAAGAAATATATGTTTACATATGATGATATGTACATCCACAACTATTGGTGGAATCTTGGTCAAATAAGGCATTAATGGCAATAGATTACGTGCTTCGATTACGTGCTTGAAATGAGTGCCTTGTCTTTCAAGACAGATTTTGTAGCGCATGCAAAATTTCTCTACCATCTTGGAGAACAAGGATTGGGACATCTGCTGTAATTTTATCTACTCCAACTTACCCCAAACAAAGGCATCAAGTGATGTGAGATCAGAAGAACATGAAGGGCATGGAAATTCTGTGAACCTTGAAATGAGCTTCCTGGGAAAGTGATAAAAAGGCTCTAGAACCGCGTGATGTGTGCCAGGTTGCTCTGTTCTGTTGGAATACCCGCATATGAAGTGGAACGTTTTTTACACAACACATCCTATACAAATCCTGGGTGAATGGAACTAACACATTCTTGAGGTAGTGGTAGCCATTCAAGGTCATGGTTACACCACCCTCGTCATTGAAGTAGGGTCCTATTATGCCATGGCCAGAAATCGCACACCAGGTGGTGACCTTCTTGCTGTGAAGAGTTTCTCTTGTACAAATTCAAGTCTCGAGAAACCAAGAAACCTGTAGGTTCATCTGTGTATATTACTGTGTAGATGGAAATGTGCTTCGTTTCGAGAACCAGACATTATGGAGGATGAAAGGATCTTCATAGACATTAGCCAGAAGAAGACATGCACAGTATTCTCACTATGCAGCATAATCCAGTGCTATTAAATATGACCCACCTGAATAATGTATGAAAAGGCATCCAAGCTCCTTAAGGACTTTCTGTAATGACCGCCTCGGTATCCCAAGTTTTATTGCTGTTTGGTGTTGACTGTGTTTCGGAGACTGTAACACTTGCACCAGCACACATCCGTGATTCTCATTTGTGTTAACAGTTCATGATCTCCCTGAATGTCTTTTGCATTGTGGCATAACACCCCTGGTAAGCTGGAACCTCTCAATTAAGTCAATGACAACACTACTGCTCATAAAGACGTTGTAGGCTTGGACCATTTGCTCTATCAACTCCACATGAATGAAAATAATGCTAAAATTAAACGTCTTTACTTCCAATGAGAACACTACTGCTACAGCTAAATGTAATGGCACATACTCTACACGTGCTCTTCTATTAATGTGCATGCAGTCAAACAGCTTACCTTATAGCCCATTTTTTTGTGCATACCATATATGGTATCTCTCTCTCTCTCTCTCTCTCTTTGAATCCATTAACAGACAGTGCACTCACAACTCTGGCAACAATTTCATTCATTCACCACTCTCCAAGTGAAAAATATAGTCCTCGCATCATTGCTAACCATACTTTTACATAATTTCCAGGGATGGCCTCTTGTCCTGTCCCCTTCAGCCTAGTGCTAAAATATTTCTTTTGTATTAATTCTATAAAACCCTTTAAGAAACTTAAATGTTTCTAAAATATTCCAATTTTTTTTGCCTATAAACCAAACCACTGGATCCTTGCCACTACTTTCTCATCTCCAAGAACCAGGTAACCAGATCTGAGCATAGTGATGTAGATGTATCAAGGCCTTATAAAGAGGAATGATAACTTCCTTATTTGTATTTGTTATTCTTCAATAACCTAGTAATCCTATGAGATGCCTTAGCATTATTAGAAATGTGTCCTCTAAACTTCCATTCTCTATCTACTAACATCACAAAATCCTTGGCTTCATTGATTTCCTGGAGTGCAGTTCCATCAATACGGTACACAGATTGTAATCTATTTGTACCAAAATACATAACTTTACATTTTTCCACATCATCTTTTTCCCATATGAACAATCTATTGAAATCATCTCGAAAGCTCTTTATAGTGCTTTGATTAACTATTACCTTACCAACTTTGCATCATTGGCAAACAACTGAATATTAAATATTACTCTTCAAATTATTTCCTATATCAGTCATGTTCAAATTAAACAGTAGTGGTCCAAGCACAGAACCTTGTAGCACACCACTAGTCACATGCATTGTCCTGGATTCTGCTCTACCACATTCTACTTTTGGGTATTTCTGCATCAGCCATCCTCCTACACATATCACCAGTTTCATATCCAACCCCATTTGTTCTAATTTGTGTAACCCAGTTCCATGTGATATTCTGTGAAACACCTTTGCAAAACCCAGCTGCATCTCTCCAAAAACTCTAAGTGATCTACATGATTACTCTAAATCTTCAATGAGTGGCCCAAAAGGGTCACTCCTGAACTCCTTAAAATCTCATTGGGGGACTCTACTCGTAACAGACAAAAACTACCACCAAGCAGAACTGCTTTACTCCTCAGGAAGCAAGCACAAAGAACAACATTATTAAAGGTCATCTATGGGAGCTAGACCAGAAGAGATATCAAGGTTATATAAGAGATGCAAGGATCTGTATTTATATTTTATAGATCTGGCAAAGAGAAAAGACACATGACAAGGTGCCAAGAGAAAAGCTATTCAAAATGCTACAGTTATATGGTGTAAATAGGACATTATATTAGCCAACACTTAATCTATATTTGAGTTGTAAGTCAACAGTTAGAACTGAAGAAAGTGCAGGCAGATGACTTCATGCTAAATCAGGTGTAAAACAAAGGTGCACGTTTATCTCCACAGCTATTTGTCATCTATATGGATTACATTATAAAGGAAAGTGGTATTAAACCTGATATCAAAACTGGAGATATTAATCTCGGCTCTTTACTTTATGCAGATGATGTTATACTTCTAAATAAATCCAGTATAAGTCTGTAGGATTCTCTGAGTAAATTAACTGCTGTGATAAATTTGGTATGAAAATCAGTAATAAAATGACAATAAGAACAGACAAAAGCATTATTGCTTCTCTGTTCATTATTGTCATTTCTTTCATTTCTGTCTGTTCATGATTGCTTCTGTCTATTTTTTGGATTCTGAATGAAGAACCTTATATAACAAATAAAGCAAAACAAATAAAACATTTCAGTTATTTAGACACAATTTTTACTGAAGATGACAAATTAAATTTAGAAATAGAGTCGGTATGCTAGGAAGTCAACTGAAAAAATTTATATGGAACAAGACAGAAATTTCCCAAATGCTAAACTAGCCATATACAACACAGTTTTCAAACCAATTTTAACTTATGGATTTGAGAGCTGGATTAGAAATAAAACACTTGATCAAAGACTGGAGATTACAGATATAAAAGCTCTGAGAAAGGTTAGGAGAGTGAACAGATGGTTTCAATGACAATATCATATTAAAAATGACAATATTAAAAAAGAACTTGACATTGTTATCATGAAGGAATGTGTTAGCAAAGCTGATCTCAGTTGGTATGGTCACATAAACAGAATGGGAAAGGAAAGGTTAGCAAAACTTATTTACCAGGAAGGGAGGAAAAGGACCCATTTTGTTTATTATTTTAACGGTATAATAGAACACAGAAACTAAGTAAATAATTAATTTATTAACTAGATGCTGATATTTCGCTGGTATTATAACCAGCATCTTCAGAGCACAAAAACACTGTTTGTCACAATACGCGAAACTAAAACAACATGGTGTACTTCAACAAAACTGTAGCAGCAACACAAAGACTAGAGTCCTGATTTTGGCACCCTCTATCTGGAGAAAAAAAAAAAAAAAAACGCTATCATATATTACTAGAGTCCTAGAAAAGTGCTAGTTTTTTCTTAATATGACTGTCTCCCAGATCTTCGGCAAGTTAATACAGCCATATTTGTTGAGATTTGGAGTGTGTTTTAGGGCTTCTGTCGCCTCTAAGAACAATCTCTCTGATTTATATGGGTTTCTGTGTAGTACTTTTGTGTTTTTCCAGTTGATCCTGTGTGCAGGGGTATCCAGAGCATGGTCTGCTAGGCCCGACTTCCCATAATGATATTTCCGGACGTATCGTTTATGTTCACTGATGCGGATATTCACAGTTCTTCCTGTTTGACCGTAGTAGGCTTGATTGCATGAGCAGGGTACTTGGTAGACTCCTGGATGTGATAAAGGAGGAATGCTGTCCTTGGGTGAGCGGATGAGGGTAGCTAATTTGCTACATGGTCTGAATGTAGTGCGGAAAAGGACCCATATTTAAGTGGATTGATACAGTTAGAGGTAACTTAGAAGACAGAAATATAAGGTCTGATAACAGCTTAATTTGGAGGAAAACCGTTGACAGAAAGAAAAGATGTAAGCTTTTCATGTAGTACTTCATAATATCCTGTACACCTCCCAAGGGTACATGTCACAAATTTGATGAAAATGATCTTCATATGAAATAGCATCAATAATTTCTCCACTCTCTACTAAATCCATTGAAAAATGTGTAGCTGCCACCCAACATCCCTTCACAGTTCAACTCCAAACCCACAGAACAAGTTTCTTTTACTCCTTCATTCCTGCTACTGTTGTACTGTAAAACAATACAGCAGGTCTCGGGAATGTTAATGTGAAGACAGATTGAGAGAATGAAAATTACAGAGTCTGGTGAATAGGAGGAGGAGAAAGGGGTACATGATTGAGACATATAAGTTGGTAAGGGGCCATTACCATATTAATGTGGATGAGATTTTTCATAGAATGGATAGAGTAGGAGAAGGGGGGGGAAACCAAGTGGCCATCTCTGGAAGCTGTATAAGAAGAGTGCAAATAGGGTATGAGAAATACATTGTTTTGTGTGTATGAAGAGCAGTAAGTGATGGGATTGCATTGCCCATGAGCATGGTGAGTGCAGAGACAGTGAATGCATTTAAGGCATATTATGACGAGTAGTGTGTTTGTGTGAGTGGGACCCCCTGTGATGAGTCTTTTGCTCATGCAGAGAACTGATAATAATATAGTAGATGTGCACTATAGTGCAATATAATGAAATGATGCACTATAATGAACTATGAAAATTCCTGGCCCAAGTCCCATAGAAGCTCGCTTTTAAGGGTTGTAATAGTGAACATAAAACAGCAATGGTTCTAAGGGACTCAGTCCCTTAGCAATGGTTCTAAGGGACTGAGGCTGGGACTTTTCATAGTTCATTATAGCACATTTTATTATTGTGGTGTTTGCTAGTGTGCCTACTGTATTATCATGAGACCTTACACATTGTTAGGTGTTTTTTTTTACACAAAAACAGGTACAAATCAAATACTTTAATTCCAGTCAATTCTTTCAAACTTTATGGAAATGTACATATAATTCAAGTTCATTAGATTTGAAGCTAATGATTTTTAACCAGGATGTGTTATATGAAAAACAACGTGCATGATTAGGGTGTACTATACCATCATTACAGGGAAATAATGATGATATAGTACCCTTACAGATGGATACTTTAGAGTCAGAAGGGAATCAAATAATAGAAGTAATATAAGTATGTGTTGAACACACTAGATGTTCATAAAGGTGTGGGTTAAACTTTATCTTATCCTATAAATTGAAGATGCCAAGAAATTATATTCTTGGTTGAATCCTTTATCAAAGTGTAAGTTTCTTTTTTTATCAAACAAAGTTTCTTTCCTGTGTATTTTTAGGAAATATGTAATGTAAGTAAGTGTACCTTTAACCTAGTTGTTTAATGAAGGTTTTGCAACAGGAAATAGCATAAAAGATATTGGAAGGAAGGCAAAATGGTACAACTGAACAAGAGTACTAAGACAATAGTTTCCAATTACAAACCAGGTCTACAGCAATATTATGGAGAATCAGTGTTTTAAGTAAATCCCACCCATGAAAGGCCATAAAATGTACAGTAAATGAATATTAGTACTTGGGAAGGGGGTATGGGTTAGATAATCTGAAAATCCTGCTACAGAACCAACCATAGAACTTTTTCAAACTCCTTCTTGACTATAATAAGGGGTCATAGTCTCACAACAGGCAATAAAATGTCTACCACCTAAGATATTCACAAACATCAATGTTCACAACAGGATCCGAATTGGCAACTTATTGGCTGGACTGAAGAAGACTGTGCTATCCACTAGGCCGAAACAGACTAGAATTAGGGTCTGGGTGATAGCCAAGCCAGAACAGGTCTGCTTCTTTTTTTTTTTTTTTTTTTTAAATGAGACTCCTACTTAATGAAAGCTTGGAGCCTGTAGTATATTAGTGCTGTGAGGGAGCAAAAGAATTTTTTTCTATTTTTTTTTTTCATTAACGTTATAATTTTTTTTGTGTTTCTATTGATTTTTTTTACATAGTCCAGAAGCCCTACTCTAGAGACCAAACATGAAACTTTTTCAAGCCACTTCAAGGCCTCAAATGGGTTATCCCACCAGACAATGAAATTTGACATTTCATTTGAATGACAAATCACTTAGCCAGCCAGGCTGACCTGAATTTTATAAATATAAATGATAAAAGTGATGAATAAGGGAGGCTTCTTGAATACTTCTGGAGTTCATGAAAGCATTCTGCAAAATACCATGTGGCAAGTTGGTAACCAAGATGAGGAGATGGGTATGAATGATAGTAGCTAAGTGAGATACATATACTCTTTGTCTGAAAGACACGAGGAATTATGTATGGAACAGGGGAAGGACACTTTACTGTCACATTACACAGGCAATAGCAATTAGTGTTAGAAACAATTCAACTTATAGTGTAACAGAAAAGAACTAAAGTCATAACTTGAAATCCTATAATGTTGGATAAAAACAAAGTTTACAGTGTTGAGTGGAAGTTAGTCTTAAAATAACTGTCTCACAAATTTTAGGTACTTTTCAGTCATATTTATTAAGGGAGTGTTTTGTTGCAGCCTTGACTCCAAAAATAATCATTCTGACTATTTTTAAAATGTTGAATGTGTCAAGGCTAGGTGTGACAGGAAGAGAGAGTTTGGCCTTCTAAGCTGTAACCATATGGAGAATGAAGTCTTCTTTGAATTTGTCTTCTCAATATTAATTTGAATCTTCTGTATAGAAGATTCAAATTAATATTGAGTTATTACTTTTTTATATATATATATCTGACCCACATATGAAAGATCACAAAACCTATAACAGATTAGTGCCGTGGTGTGTGTGTGTGTGGTGGGGGAGGGCAAGAGAAAAAGAATAAAGAAGGAATCTGTTTGCATTTTGTTTGGACAGCTGTATTCTTTGGGGAAGGCAGAGTGGGGGAGACAGTTCCAAAGGACAGAAATAGATGGAATGAATAGTAAAGTTGGTTTGGTGAGTTTCAAGATAGACTGTAAAAGAGTGTTGGTTAGCAGTGGCTCTTGTTGTAATGATTTTGGAGGAATAGTAGTGGCCAAATCCACAGAGCACTGTCCATGAAAGTATCCGTAAAAGGGCACAAGGCAGAAGCTGAACATCTATAGGAGAGAGAGAGAGAGAGAGAAAAATCATTAATTAACCAGACTGCCTAGTTCTGGATGGAATCAGATAGAATTGAACAATCTTAGAGGAGATTTTGGTGCACCATTTCAAATATGGGAGCAATATTCCATGGTTGGGCAGATTTGGGATTTGTATATCTGGTATTTGGATATCTGGTATTATTGAAGATAAGGGGGAGGGATGCAAGCTTTTTCTTATGAGAAATCAGATAAGACTGAGTTTTGGTGGCATGGAAGTCTACAAGGCTGTCCTTGCCCCATTGGGATATAGCTAGGAGATCAAAATTCCAGCCATATGGCAAATCTTGAGGATTCTAATACTTCTGGACTACAAGGTTTGTCAAGTAAAAAGGTTGAATGGAGTGTACTGTCATCAGAAAATTATGGATAGGACTGGAAGTCTGTGAGAGTAAGTCATTTATATACAAGAGAAAGAGAGTGGGTGAAAGAATGAAACCCTGGAGTACTCCTGCACTGGTGGGGGATATCTGATGAGATAAATCATCCACCACCACATGTAGTGAGCAGCCAACGAGAAAGCAGACAATCCAGTTACAGAGTGTGGAAAGCAGACTATAGGATGGCCCTCAACATTTCAAAGGCATTTGAAATGTTGAAGTTAACCACATGAATTTCTCCAAATTTTTCCATGGCTTCAGTCCAGAGGTGGGTGGTGAAAGCAAGAAGATCAACTAGAGACCGTGAGTGGCAGAATCTGTACTGCTGGTCAAGATTAGTTGATAGGTCCCACCATCAATAGATGGTGGTACAATTGTTCATTCATACCAGTGTCGGCAAGTATGTTATTTATGCGTAGTTCTTGTTTGGCAAACACTTAAAATGTGGAAAAACTTTTATTGGGATTATATTGATCAAGTGTATATAATAAACAACTAAGTTATACCAACTAGTTTCACCAACTAGGTCTGTTGGCAACTTCAGGGTACATAACTGATGTAAGGCACTAAAAAGTAAAAAACTGTCACAAACTAAAATCAACCGATTCCAATTATATTAAACAAAGAACAGAGCGCGTACAATACATTCATAGAGCGTGGATGATCTCACTTGTTGTTATTTAGGAACGTTCTATAGTTGGCACTATAATTCAGTTCTGGCGAGTTGAAGGATCTGATAAGGGTCTTCCAGATCACGGGCAAGATTAGTCCTTGGTTCCTGCTAAGGTTTTGTGTACAGCGGGCAACTGTTGTGGCCTCCTTAAAATTTCGGGAGCGGAAGTCCTCCTCCATGTAAGGAATTGTGCTTCTATCCCACTCTATGGTATGGTTCGTTCTTGAGAAATGAAAAGCTAAACCCGATTTTTCTTCTCTGTTATTATTGACGTCACCTATATGTTCTTTTTGCCTAATTTCAAGTTTGGCCGATGTAATTCAACCTCAACCTGTTATAAACTCCAGCATATATGGAGAAAGGATGGCTATCTTTTGGAGATCTTAAGAATTGTTCTAATCGTTTCTGTGGGTTTAAAGGCCACTCTTATTTTATGTGGTCTAAGGAGTCTAGCAATCTTATTTGAAACTGTCCCTCAGTATGGAATGACGATGGTAGAAATATAACGTACATCATCTTGTCGTCTTTGTCGGGGTTCAGAGAAAAGTATCTTGCGGACGAGTCTTCGAGGAAATCCATTCATGATAAGGTTGGTGGATATCAGGGATAGTTCTTCCTGGAGGTCTTGTTGATCTGTTGTAAGGAGAGAGGCACAGTTCTTCAACATGTGTACAATAATAAGTTTCTGAGAAATGTGGTGTGAGGAAGTGAAATGTAAATAACGTCCTGTATTGGTAGGTTTGCGGTAAACTGAGAGGTTGATACCACCATTCAGAAGCTTCTTAATTAAAGTGTCCAGAAATGATAATTGGTTATCTTCTTCAAGTTCTAGAGTGAATTTGATTGTGTGGTGTAGAGAGTTGATTTTCTTAAGAAAGTCGAACAGGTCCTTTTTTTGTGTGGTTCCAAACGATAAAGATATCATCCACGTATCTCCACCATACTGTGGGTTTAGGGTCTGTTTGAGTTAAGATTTTACTTTCAAAATCCTCCATAAAGAGATCAGCACAAGATGGTGAGAGGGGGCTACCGATTGCAAGGCTAGCCAATTGCTGATAGATGGTTTTATTCCATAAGAAAAAGTTTGATGTTAAACAATGACGGAACAGAGAAGTAATGTCTTGTGGGAGCAAACTTCCTAAAATGTTGATCACTTTCTCCACAGGGATGTTAGTGAATAGAGATGTAACATTCAGGCTGGCGAGTAAATCCGTATTGGAGATAGAGATGTTGTTCAGTTTCTCAACGAAATGTTGCAAATTTCGTATATAAGTGTCCGAATTATGGATGTGAGGTTTGAGGAGGCCTGCCAGGTGTTTACATAACAGATAAGTTGGCGAATTGATTCTGTCCACAATCAGGCGTAGTGGTATTCCATTTTTGTGTACCTTAGGAGCGTCATATAGTCTTGGTGTTAGTGGATGAATGGATTTCAATCTTCGTTTTAAATTATTCCAAAGTTTCTATTTTTAAAAGAACAATTCCATTCAAGACAAGCAAAACATATTTATTGACTTTTTTGGTCAAGAAAATTAAACGTTTTTTAACATAAACATTTAAAATGACCATGTTTGCATTTTCCATAAAAATGGAGAAAAACGAGTTTTGTGCAGTGATAAAACACTTTTATTTGAAGAAGTGGATGGCCACACAGATCAAAGTCAATTACATGCAGTTCATGGGGACTCTGCACTTAAAGACTATTTATTTTTGGATAAATGAGCTTAAAAGTGGTCTTAAGTCCATCAAAGATGAAGTGCGCTCCGGACACAACTGAGATCACTACGAAGGAAATGAGTAACAAAATCCATGGTATTGTTATAGAAGACTGCTGGGTGAAAGTGTGTGAGATTGCTGAGATTGTAGGCATCTCAACTGAAAGGGTTATAATATCCTGCATGAAAAATTGCACACGAAAAAGCTGGTGTGCTTTTTCACGTGTGCGTGATGGGTGCTGCAATTGTTGACTGTCGATCAAAAACACATGTGAAAAGACATTTGAACAGAGCATTTGGCAATGTTTAATAGCAATTCACAGGATTTTTTGCTTCAATTCATGACTGTAGATGAAACTTGGATCCACCACTACACACTTGAGTCCAAGCAGCAGTCAAAACAGTGGACAATGTCCGGTGAAAGAGCACCGAAAAAAGCGAACACCAGTTTGTCAGCTGGGAAGGTGATGGCCACTGTTTTTTGGGATTCCCAAGGAATTATTATGATAGACTATTTGGAAAAAGGTAAGACAATAACAGGAGTCTATTATGAGTCATTGTTGGACCGTTTAAAAAAAGAACTGAAGAAATAACGGCCAATATTGGCACACAAAAAAGTGCTCATTCGTCAAGACAATGTGCTGTTTTTTGGGGCTTCCCAAGGAATTATTACGATAGACTATTTGGAAAAAGGTAACACAATAACAGGAGTCTATTATGAGTCATTGTTGGACTGTTTAAAAAAAGAACTGAAGAAATAACGGCCAATATTGGCACACAAAAAAGTGCTCATTTGTCAAGACAATGCACCATCCCACACATCGGCCGTCACAATGGAAAAATTGCATGAACTGATGTTCGAAATGGTTCCACATCCCTCTGGACTTGGTCCCGTGTGACTCCTTCTTGTTCCCAAACTTAAAAATTTGGCACGGTGCGAAAAATTTTCTTCAAACAAGGATGTCATCAAGGCTGTCAATGACTATTTTGCACAATTTGACAAATCCTACTTTTAAATGGGATGAAAAAATTGGAAACTTGCTGGACCAAATGTGTAGACCTCGATGGAGACTATGTTGAGAAATAAAGGCAATTTTTTTGAAAATTTTTCAATGCCAATTTTTGGAAAAAATTGGCATTGAAAGTTAAATGTGTTTAACTTATTTTTTTTTACCAAACTTTTCATGTCATGTTATTCATAATATGAATCGCATTATTAAGGAAACTGATATTAAACCTGAAGTCAAAATTAGAGATATTAATCTCTACTCTTTACTTTATGCACATGATATTATACTTCTAAATAAATCCAGCAGAAGTCTGCAAGATTCCTGGACTAAACTGAATAACTGTTCTAATAAATTTGGGATGAAAATCAGTAATCAGAAGACGAAGACAATGAAAATAGGCAGAAATAGTGAAAATATCAACTGTATCCCGAATAATGAACCTATAGAACAAGTAAAGCATTTAGTAAATACTGGTTTGGCAGGAAGTCAGCTGAATTATTTTATATGGACTAAGAAAGAAATTAGTCAAAACACCAAATTAGCTGTATACAAAGACAGTGTTCAAACCAATTTTAACTTATGGATCTGAGAGCTGGGTTAGAAATAAAACTCTTTATCAAAGACAGTAGACCACAGATATCAGAGTCCTAAGAAAGATTAGGGGACTGAACAGATCATCAATGGCAGTATCATATTAAAAATGAGGATATTAGGAAAGAAGTAGTCATTGTTAACATTCAAGAATGTGTTAGCAGAGCGGATATTAGGTGGTATGGTCACTAAACAGAATGGGAGACGAAAGAATAGAAAAACAAGCATTCTTTGCCAAGCTGGTAGGAAAAAGACCCAGAAGAAGACCAAGATACAGGTTGACTGATAACATCTTAACAGATATCGGATTAATTTGGAGGAAATTATTGATCAGAAGTTAGTAGTACTATCATAACATCCTGTACACCCCCCCCTCCCTGTGGGTACATATCAGGAATTTGAGGATGATAATATATATATGATAAAACTACATTTTGAAAGTTTGCAACAACACAAAACTGCTAATGTAAATTCATTAAATAACTAATTAAAATTATCCTGAACTGTATGGTTCATTTTTAAACATACTTTCACATATAAGGTCTTAGACAGCATTTCAATGTCAGTCAGTGCTTCGGAAATATCACTTCCTGCTAAAAGAGCTGCCTAGATAAAAGAAATTCATGTAATGATTAGTATGATTAATTATATCCTTCTGGCTCATGAAGAATGCAGTTTCTTATGTTATTTATTATTTGACTTTATTAATTAGTTCTTTGATTAAAAATAACGCTCTTTCAAAGCTGATACTCTCACTGATATGCTTCTTGCATATCAAAAAATGGACTAAAGAGCCAATTACAAGTTGCAGATTACAGGCTAATGGATAATGATAACCTGGCAAGGATAAAAATGATCATCAGCACTTAACATTCTGAAAATACTGTAAAAATGAGCACATACTTTTTCAGTGTTTTCCTGAAATATTACTTGTCATATGTTTTTTAAAATCTTAATCCCATCAAAAAAAAAAAAAAAAAAGTTGTCAAACTATAATACCACAATACTATGTCTCCAATAAGCAGTCTAACCAGATGATCAAATTCATCTACTACCTAAACATACTCAGTCACAAAAAACCATGCTTTAGAACAGGTCACGTGCAACATTGCCTCTGCCAATACTTTCTTGGTTGGAAGAAATGTAAACTGGATCCTTAGGTGATAAATGACTTTCATTACTCAGTGAAACATTACCATCCCACTTATTGGAGGCCTGAAGTAACTGTTTCCATGTTTGATCCTCAGAGCAAGGTAGTTCTGTAGGCTGGCCATTAGATACATAGTACCTGATGGTAATACATCAGAAAGCTTAATGACCAGCTAGTGAAGAATCTAGTTATTACTTATTCTGCCAGGTAACAGATGGAAGTATAGTGGCATGCAAGGGAAATTATTGAAGCCACAATTTTCTGGAGACTGTATGTGTTGTCTCTCTCTTGGAAAGCAGAATCCTTATCTGCTTTCCAAGCTCTGGTTCAACAGAAAGTGTATAAGAGCAATCGAAGAAAAAATTCAGCTTTCCACAGGCATATATCTAGAACTTCAGCTTAATACCCTGCCTATACCACAGTATACAACAAATGCAAAATGGTCATAAGCAAATCTCAATCTGACTTCATAAAGGCCAACAGCAGAAAACTTGCTTCCTGGTCCTTTGCTAACTGTTGGTTGCAATTTCTGCTTACTGCACTTCTACCCCTCTCTCTCTCTCTGTCTCTCTGATCCTGATGACAGCACTGTTGTTCTTCTTCTTATCATGAATTTTAGGTCAAGTGCCCTGTTCTGGTCTCATTCATGCCATCAATTTCTTGGTCTTCCAATTCTTTTTCTATACGTATAATATTTTTGGGTCTGCTATTGTTCATTCAATTTCGATGTTCTAAGCATTTTTGTTTACATTTACTTATATAGTAGTTAATTAGTTTTATATTCAACGATTGTAAAATTTTATTAATTTGATTTATGGTCTCACTTGGTATATCCAGCTTTTTTCTGAAAATTTCATTTCTGCTGTTTGAATCTATTTTTCATTTTTATGGTTTAAGTTTCACTACCATATAATAAAGTTCATTTAGAAAGGATTTTATAATCTGATTCTAGTATGTTTTTTGGACCAGGGACAGCTTAAATATATTGTTTATTATTCCATTTACTTTAACAAAATTTGATATTTTAATGTCTATATCTTTTTCATCTTCATATGATAAGTTATATCCCAGGTACTTGAAAATATTTACTTGTTCTAATATTTTATTGTCTTATTTTACTTCTTATCGGGTTTTCTACTTCGAAAGTCATTATTTTTGTTTTTACTTTTGATATTCTCATACCATATTATATCATTCTGAAATTTCGTTTAATGTTTCTACTGATGCCTGTAGATCATCTTCTGATATAGCTAATGCAATTTGATCATCTACAAATAAAAGTGTACATATCTTTATTTGTGGATTTATTTTGATACTAAATGGGTTATGCTGTTTCCAGATTGTTATAATTTTATTTATATACTTATTAAAGAGCAGCGGTGTTATGGTACATCCTTGCCATACTCCTCTTGATCACAGTTGCACGGAATTTGATAAACTCCAGGAAGAGATAAAGTTGAGCGTTTGTCTTTTGGAGAAGGAAAATGAGAAGACAATTTGTTAATAGGTGAATATGTAGCTGTTAAATCATATTTCTTTAAAATTCTTGCGATAGGTTCTGAAATACCGGAGATATAAGGAATAGGCACTCAACGTGTTGAAACTTTGTTGTTTTGTGGAGGCTTATAAGAATTGAGAAGATTGAGTACTTTTTTCAGAAAAGCCATTGAGTTTCATGTGTTGTTGGATAGTAGAAAGTTCTTTCTGTAGATAATCAAAAGTAGAACAATTAGTTTTGGCTCTTCTGATGAGACATTTTATAATTCCTGTTTTCTGACATGGATGATGGGCTGATTCTTTAAAAATATAACGACCTGTGAACGTTGGTTTCCTGTATACTGTAGTTGTAAGAATATTTGAAGGTGAAAGGATGAGGAGAACGTCTAAAAAAAGATAACTGGTTGTTTTCTTCTATTTCCATAGTAAACTTTATACGATGATGAAAGGAATTGATACTGTTTAAAAAAGTAGGTAAAGAGTTTTTGCTGTGTGGCCAAATAGTAAAGATGTCATCTATATATCTTACCCAAAAGGATGGTTAAGGGAAAACAGACGAGAAGAGGACTTTTTCTAAATGTTCTAAATAAAAGTTGGCTAAAGCAGGAGAAAGAGGACTTCCCATGGCCATTCCTTCTACTTGGCTGTAAAATTTATTTTGACATACGAAATATCCAGAATGTATTACAAAATCGAATAGTTTTATAATGTTTTCAGGAAAGATGTCAGCAAGTAATTTTAAAGTTTCCTTGAGAGGTACATCTTTAAAGTACTCAACATCTTCTCAATTTTTATAATCCTCCACAAAACAAAAAAGTTTCAATACATCAAGTGCCTATTCCTTATATCTCCGGTATTTCAGAACCTATCGCAAGAATTTTAAAGAAATATGATTTAACAGCTACATATTCACCTATTAACAAATTGTCTTCTCATTTTCCTTCTCCAAAAGACAAACGCTCAACTTTATCTCTTCCTGGAGTTTATCAAATTCCGTGCAACTGTGATCTCTCCTATTTTAGACAGACTGGACGTTCTCTTGAAAAAAGAATCCAAGAACATCAATCCTCCATTCTTCACAACAAACCTGAAAAGTCTGGATTGGCTCAACACGGGATTGAAACTGACCACAGCATCTTTTGGTCCAGGACTCACCTCTTGCATAGATCCCGTTATAAGTTTGAATGTTTGTTCAAGGAAAGCGTGGAGGCCTTGCTCCATCATCCCAACCTGAATCGTAATGACTGTATATCTATATCAAAAATCTGGAAAAGTCTGATGAAGATTACTCATTAATTTTTTATTTTTATTTTTTCAATCATGTCTCTACTTCAAAATATTTTGTTTCATACTTAGTGATATAACATCACGCGGTGTGTTCTATTTTTAACGATCTATTGTTAGTATTCTAGCTTGTATTTTTTTAAAACTGTTCTTGTAATACCACTGAGGATGGTCTGCTATTTCCAGACCGAAATATTTGGTTAATTAAATATCATTCTTGTGTTTACGTGCATATATCATTCAGTCTTATGTCACAAGTATCCTTAAAACAGCAAATTTCCATTCTGATATTTGTTTGTAATTTAATTGCTATTTTAGTTCCTGTGTATATTTATTGAATAGACTGCAAGAGCCTGTTTGGTGTATTTAGATTAGTTAATATTTTAAATAATTTTGTTTATTAATTTTATCAAAGGCTTTTTCATAATCAATGAAGTTCATGTGTGTTTCTATTTGAAATTCTCTTCTGTTTTCAATTAATAATTTTAGACTGGAAATTTAGTTTATGCAAGATTGACCTTTTCAGAATCCATTCTTACTGACACGACTATTATGTCACCCAAAGAAAAAGCTGGCCTCCTAGAATAACTATTTTCTTCAAATTCCTGTTGATGACTAAGGGAAATCACCTTCTACCATACCAAAATCTGAAACACTGTATGCTCCTGTAAAAATCAGAAAATTATTAAATAACTTCAGCACTAAAAAATCTCCTGGTTCTGATGACATCTCTCCATTTGTTCTCAAAACTGCACTTCAGAGCTAACATCCATCCTGTATTGTCTCTTCAATCTATTATACATAGCTGGTACTTATCCCAACATGTGGAAGCAATCATATATTCAGCCTATTCCAGAAAAGGGAGATCTTTCCCGTTGTCTAGTGCTATTCCTAGGTATCCAATTCCATCAATAATTTAGACCATCTTGCATTGTTATATCTTGTAATGTGTCTAGCCCATTTCCATTTCGAATGTATAATACAAACTGAATGAAAGTGCTTATTCATATATACCTAAACTGTGGTAGCCTAGTCATTTTTTTTTTTTTTTTTGAAATCCGCATGGAGATGTGTTTTGCATTATGGGAGATACTGAGATAGAAGTGTTGGTAGCTTGCTCCACCTTTGCAAGGAGTCGCCCAGTGTTGTACCACTTTACCCCAGTCCTGAAGATACTTTCAGGCGCAAACTTTGTTTGCACACACTTGGATAAAGGATTAAACTAAATTTATTATAGTCTGACCAAGTGAAAAATAAACTTTCAACATCTTTCTCTAAATCCAGAGTAATTTAATAAAAAGGTGGAACACCGTTGGCAACTCCTATAGGAAGAGATGACCTTGCTAATGCTTCTGCCTTGGTATCTCCACTTGGGCCTGGCTCCCACTGGAGAGACCTCAATAAAGGTCGAAACTAGTCTGGGTAGTGGCTCTTCCCTTAATGCATAACATTATACATATCCGCAAGGAGGTGTGTTTTGCATTATGGGAGATACTGAGATAGAAGCGTTGGTAACTTGCTCCACCTTTGCAAGGAGTCGCCCGGTGTTGTACCACTTTACCCCAGTCCTGAAGATACTTTCAGGCACAAACTTTCTTTGCACACACTTGGATAAAGGATTAAACTAAATTTATTATGGTAGCCTAGTCAAATTATGCATTCAACAATGTTATGAGAAGTTGTACAAATGTAAATAAGTGGAATAACCTAGTTAAATTATATATTACATAAATATGTTAATGAAACTCTTTTCTGTTAAAGAGTGTCATTCCTGAAACTACCTCACACACTAATGTCAGTAATCAGAATCCCACTAAGGGAGTAAAACCCTTATTATACTCAGGATGTGAACTGTGTATTCTTTCTAATTTCTCTCATGACTCTGAATAGTGTGGCCCCTCTAAAGGATCATAACTATGAAAAGAACTTTGTCGCCATTCTAAGTGAAGTACTGAAACCACTAATGGCAGTGCACAATAGTGAAAGCATATATAACTGGAAGTGGTTGGAGAATGATTATATATTGTATATGAAGGTATTTGAATGCCTCTGGCTTTCAAATATCTTAAGAGCTCTTAATGGATTAAATTGTTAATAGAGATAATTAATTAAAAGGATACATTATACAGGGTGTTCGGGATAAATTTGACAGTTTCGTAAGGAAAAAGAAAATCTTCTTTGTATCTATTAAATTTAATGAATTGACAAAAAAACATTACAGGCAGAGTTAATTACAATACTATCAACAAGATTTACTCAAAATAACCACCATTAGCATCGATCACAGCTTCAATTCTGCTTCGGAACCTCGAACAAGCTGATGCTACAGTCTCCCTGGGAAGGGCCGCAAAAACTGTTTTAATTTTATCCATTAACTGGGCTTTTGTATTACTGGAAGTGCGATTGGTGTCTTTTTCAACTGCGCCCCATACAAAATAATCCATGGGGTTAAGGTCTGGGGAGTTTGGAGGCCAAACATTTGGACTGGTGAAGTCGTAGAAATTTTCAGACAACCATTTTTGACTTTTCCCAGAGGTGTGGCAAGGGGCCGAATCCTGCTGCCATACATACGGCCTACCATTGGCTACCCTTGTTATCCAGGGCTTGACTACAGTTAGCAACTCCACGAACAAAGCCCGAATTCCAATGCCAGGGTTCTTCAACACCTGTTCCTGCAGATTTGCGAGGAATTCTGCTGTACGAACGCAATCAGATCGTCTGCTAGGGATCTTTCTTCTTGCTACATCCTCGTAGTCACCATTGCAAGTCTCTAGTTCATGCCTGATTGTTTTTACTGTATTCAGGGAGCATTGGGCAGCAGTCGTAATATCCTTATTTTGATGGTGGGCACGAATCATCATGATACAGGTTATTCTCTTCCATGATTCAGGTGGGTTCCAGCTATCCATCCTTTCTGACATCTTGTATATGAATGAAGAAGGGTCCAAACTTTTAAATGAAGAGAAGTGTGTGTTAATACATGTAACTTACGGAAAAATATAATTAATTATAAATATGTCAAATTTATCCCAAACACCCTGTATATATATATATATATTTTTTTTTAATTCTGCTCATCCTAACGAATACTCTATCATTCATCCAGTGATATGCAACAAATCAAAAAACATTTTCAGATGCTGTGATGAGCTGGAGAGAAGAACTGTGGAATCAATAGAAACTGTCCTAAATCTGGTCCATCTTAATACTAACCTTAGCTATAATCTATCTGCCTGTCACTCTTCAGCTATCCAACTTTGGCGTATTCTCTAGATCAGCACTTCCCAAACTGTGGGCCATGGCCCCCTTGGGTGCCTTTAGTTCTGTTGAGGGGGCCGTGAAATAATGAAAACAAATTTAAAATGTTTTAAGACTAAGTGTGACATGTCAAATGTGTATGTAACATGCTAAAAATGTAATATTTGCATGTGATTTTTGCAATATTCGCTGCGTATGTTTTGTATTGAATATAAATACAATAAATCTACTCTATAATATAAAATAAGTTTTTTTGTCAAGTTATTTGAAACGTTTTGAAACTCAGGGGGTACCCTGAGTCTCGAGTTTTCAAAATTCGAATCATTGGAATTCAAGGAGAACTGGCCTACCAGTCCAGAACTCGGGGGGGGGGGGGGGGGGGGGTTTGCCAGGGAATGGGATACCCCCCTCTCTTTCGAGTCATCAGAATTCAAGGAGAACCGGCCCGGAACTCAGGGGGGTTGGGCGTCGTGTTCGCCAGGGGGACACAGCCCCCCCCCCCCCCTAGTATTATAATAATATATGTCTCGATTACTTTTTTTCCCGATGGGGGCATTGAAATATTTTAATTTTTCCAAGGGAGCCTTTACATCCATAAGTTTGGAAAGATTATGCCTCTAGATTATGCCCACATGAATGTGTCCAACAATACTATGGCATCCAGAATGCCTTAAAATGTCAACAATACGTTTGCAAGTTAATTTATAACTATTGTTCTCTTGTAATGTATATTTTTGCATTTCTTTTTTCATGTTATGCACCTGATGAAGTTTTCTAAGAAACTAGTTGCGAATTCAAATACAGTGGTATCTCGCTAATCCGAACAAATAAAAACCGTGCTCGTTCGGATTAACGAAAAGTTTGGATTATCGAATTTTCGCCCAAGAGACAACAATAACTAGCGTTTAAGACAAAAATAATCAGATGCTAATGGTACATCAATTTAATTCTGTAAATAAAATCTGACAGAAAAAAAGCTACTATACTGTAATGTAAAACTTAAAATAATACACTACACAAATTTATTTTAGTAAAAAATTTAGTTTGTATGTATCTCTATTGTTGAGGATTCTGATTTAATAAAACTGCAATAAAAAACTATCAGTACATAACTTAATTTGTGTAAAAAATATTACTTTCTAGTACACAACCCACAAAAAAAAGTTTCACAAAATAATACAAAAAAGTTTTTTTTTATTTCTTTGTAAAAAAAGTCACAGATTTTCTTATGCTTCTTGGAAGCTAAACTTTTTTCGAATGCTTCTTCTCGGAGCTGCATTAGCAATAAAATTTTGTGGAATGGCGTATCATTCTGCTAAGCCCATTCTATACACATATTAAAATTGTCAACTGCCTCTTTATATGTTACTCTTTTTCCATTCTGTACCATCTATTTGTGAAATTTCAACATCTGGATTTATATTTTTAACCAAATAATGCATGTTTTGAATTTCTTCTTTTTGTGCATCACCATAGTTATCTTGGTAAATTCAAGAAGGCCACAGTTTTTTCCATGATTCTCGAATTGCTTCAGGTTCGAAGGCTTCCCAGGCAAACGTGAACACACAATAAATCAAAATAGACCTACTGTATAACCGTACAATCGACAACGTGAAAAAATACTCTACTGTAATAATAATAAAATAAATAATAATAGTTAAAATAATAATTATTAAATAAAAATAATAGTACACAATATAATAATATGTAATAAATAAAACTTTTTTTCTTTCAAACCCTAGTTTGGATTACTGAAGGGTTCGGACTAAAGAGGTTTGGATTAGCGAGATACCACTGTAGTTTTTTTTTCTATTTTGGTATCTCTCAGTTTGTAGTCAAAGGAGTAGCCATAGTATTCAACACAAAATATGAGGCTAATCTTCTTGAATGGCAGTCAGTCTCAAGTAGAGTAATGTGGGCAAATATGAGAATGGGGAACTACACAATGAGACTTATTTGTGCCTATGATCCCACAGAAGGTTCTGTTAAGGTAGAAGTGGAGGAATGGTTTGAGGGTTTAGAAAAAGCAACTGACACAATGAAAAAGGAAAAGTTGGTCATTGTTGGGGATCTAAATAGCAGAATAGGAAATGATTGTGAGACATACAAAAATATTTTGGGAAAATTTGGAGAAAAGAGCAAAGCTAATAATAATGGCAAATATCTGTTGGATTTCTGCTGAGGACATGAACTGGTTATTACTAACACCATGTTCCAACATAAAAATGTGCACAAATTCACATGGAGGGAAGAAGCAAGGAATAAGAAAAGTCTCATTGACTATGTTATTGTTGAGAGTGATGTTTTCTCCCGGGTGCAGGACACCAGAGTGTACAGAGGATTTGAAATTGGAAGTGATCACTATTTAGTCTTGAGCAGGATAAAATTGAATTTCATATTGAAAAGAATAACATTTAAGAAAGTTTTAAAGCGAATAAAAATGGAGCAGCTCTCAGATGTGAACTGTATAGATGTAGACTAAAATACACAAAGATTATTGAAGAAAAAATGAAAGAGTTTGAGAACAGGAATCAAACCTTGAGGTTGTCTGCAAGGATAAAAAAATCAGAACTCCCTGGTGGACACAGGAAGTTAAAGAGGCAGTGAAGGAAAAGAAGAAAGCATATCAAAAGTTCCTGTCAAATAAGTCAGCTTGTGCTCTTAGAGAATACAGAGACAAATGCAAGAATGCTAAACACTGTGTAAAACTAGCTAAACAAAAGTCATGGGAGGACTTTGGCAAGAATATAGAAAATAAATATCAAGAAGGTGGCAAAATATTCTGGAGATTGTTGAAGAAGCATAGGAATGGAGGAAAGAGTGCTGTAAAAGGAGTTAGAGATGATACAGGTGACATGAAAACGGGAGAAAAAGATATCCTTGAAGTATGGAGTAATTACTTTGAAAAACTGCTAAATGAAACAAGCAGTGATGACAGCACAGTAGTAAAAAACACTGACCAGGCATGCAGTCAGGAATACATATCCATACTTGAAGTAGAAAAAGCCATCAAAGGCTTGAAATGTGGAAAGGCAGCAGGAGTAGATGATATTCGACCAGAAATGCTGAAGTATGGTGGTATAAAACTCTTACAGTGGCTGCACTGCATAGTTCAGAAAGCCTGGACAGAGGGACGAATTCCCGATGATTGGAGTAGAGCTCTCATAGTACCCATATATAAAAAGGGAAATAAAACTGAATGTGAGAATTACAGAGGTATTTCCCTACTGAGTGTTCCTGGCAAGATCTATGCAAGTATACTTGAGAAACGGTTGAGAAGAATTGTGAAAGAAAAGCTTTGTGAAGAACAAGCTGGATTCAGGCCAAATAGAGGCTGTCAGGATCAGATCATCACTTTACGACAAATAGTCGAGAAAGCATGGGAATATAACAAAGATCTGTATTTAAGTTTTGTCGATTTGGAAAAGGCATATGACAAGGTGCCAAGAGAGAAGCTATTCAATACGCTACAGTTATATGGTGTCAATGGGGCATTATATTAAGCAATACTTTGTCTTTATTTGAGTTGTAAGTCATCAGTCAGAATTGAAGGAAGTACAGGAAGGTGGTTTAATGTTAAATCTGGTGTGAGACAAGGATGTATATTATCCCCTCTGTTATTCATTATCTATATGGATCACATCATGAAGGAAAGTGGTATTAAACATGATAACAAAATTGGAGATTTTAATGTCAGCTCTTTGCTTTATGCGGATGATGTTATACTTATCAATAAATCCGCTACAAGTCTGCAAAATTCTCTGACTAAATTGAATAACTGTTGTAATAGATATGGTATGAAGGTCTAGTATGAAAGACAATGAAAATAGGCAGAATCATTGAAAATGTCAACTGTGTTGTGAATGGACAACCCGTGGAACAAGTAAAACATTTCAGCTACTTAGGCACGATTTTTAGTGAAGGTGGTAAATTAAATATAGAAATAGACAACAGAATTAGCAAAGCTGGTATGGTTGGAAGTCAACTGAATAAATTCATATGGAATAAGAGAGAAATTAGTCGGAACACTAAATTAGCTGTATACAAGACAGTGTTTAAACTAGTTTTAACTTAAGGATCTGAGAACTGGGTCAGAAGTAAAACACTTGACCAAAGACTAGAGACCGCAGATATGAGAGTCCTGAGAAAGATTATAGGTGTGAACAGATGGCATCAATGGCAACAGCATATTAAAAATGAGGATATTAGGAAAGAACTTGACATTGTCAGCATCCAGGAATGTGTTAGCAGAGCTAATCTCAGGTGGTATGGTCACTTAAACAGAATGGGCGAAGAAAGATTAGCAAAACAAGTGTTCTCTGCCAGGCTGGCAGCAAAACGACACAGAGGAAGACCAAGATATAGGTGGATTGATACGGTACAAAGTGCCTTAGATGATAGAAATATAAGATCTGATAATATTGGAGTCTTGACAAGTAACAGACTGATTTGGAGGAAAATTGTAGATAGGAAGTTAGTAATGATGTAATTTTTTTCATGTAGTACTATCATATCCTGTACACCCCTTGAGGGTACATGGCAGGAATTTGATGATGATGACACACACACACACACACACACACACACACACACACACACACACACACACACACACACACACACACACACACACACGCAATTCTCGATTTATACAGTAGATTGGTTCCAGAAAAAACAGTAAGTGAAATGTAAATGATATATGTATATGTAAATGTAAATGTATAGGTGTGAACAGATGGCATCAATGGCAACAGCATATTAAAAATGAGGATATTAGGAAAGAACTTGACATTGTCAGCATCCAGGAATGTGTTAGCAGAGCTAATCTCAGGTGGTATGGTCACTTAAACAGAATGGGCGAAGAAAGATTAGCAAAACAAGTGTTCTCTGCCAGGCTGGCAGCAAAACGACACAGAGGAAGACCAAGATATAGGTGGATTGATACGGTACAAAGTGCCTTAGATGATAGAAATATAAGATCTGATAATATTGGAGTCTTGACAAGTAACAGACTGATTTGGAGGAAAATTGTAGATAGGAAGTTAGGAATGATGTCATTTTTTTCATGTAGTACTATCATATCCTGTACACCCCTTGAGGGTACATGGCAGGAATTTGATGATGATGACACACACACACACACACACACACACACACACACACACACACACACACACACACACACACACACGCAATTCTCGATTTATACAGTAGATTGGTTCCAGAAAAAACAGTAAGTGAAATGTAAATGAAAACCATGTAAAAAAGATAACAGTGCGTATGAAAAAATAGAAGAATGGTTCCAGATGGGAAAACTCAATACGAACAATAAGTTATTTTCAAACAAAACATATGAAAATAATTGAATAATACTCTAATTTTAATGGAATATCTTTTATTTTAAATACTTATTTAAAGTATATACATATGTATCTTTCTTAAAGCAAATAGTGTCACTAATAAAGCAGAAATTATAAAGGCCCAAATATACCCACACATATTATTATTAGTTAATTTTATTCACCGTCACTTTCTGGCAGTAGCCACATTCGTTTGTGTGAGACTGGAATTAAATCACTTCCATCACTTGAAATAATTTGGCTGTCCTTTTCATACTGCAATGGTGAAACGTCTTCTTCAGTAAAAGGAACTAAATTAGCACACTGATTTCCAATAATTCTGAAGGTTGATTTTTTTTTTACCACAAACTCTGTAATTAATCATTGAGATACTGTTTTGACTAGATGCTTTGTATAATTCTTCATATCGCACCATACATGACTACAGTTCATGTTTAAACTGTTCAGCTCGTTCAGTATTTGGAACATGTATAAGAAAATTACTTTACAATTTACTAGCCATTTGAAGTCCTTAAATTAATTCTGCAGTGAATGGAATCTCTTCATTATTATCATCATCACTTATTTCTTTTTCATCGAGATTCTCAAGGACAGCTTCTATTATTTCGTCATCACTAACAGCCTTGTCAACCATCAATTCTTCAATATCTGCAAACGAAAAATCATCAAATCCTTCTCCACCCCTTGCATACACTAATCTGATGATATTGGGATATTCAGTTGTATGCAAAGGTACAGAGTTTTTCTTTTCACACATTCTGGCCAAGTAGCTTTCCAGCATGCATTCAAAGTTGATGGTTTCAAATCTTAAAATGTCTGCTCATTAGTTGTACAATCACTTCTGCATCAATCACCCGCAAACCATCTGCATTCAGCTGAGTTGTTCTTTTAAATTCATTCTTTCTTTTGTTGTTGTCGAGTCCATTAAAGAGCTTCTAGATATGACTGTGGGGCCTATAGAACTGCTTTGGCAATCTGTCGAACTTTGATGGAGTAGAGCTTTTCTATAGGGTTATTGCCAATTTTCCACAGAACAGCGGCAATTGCTGGACAAGAATAGATATGGGCAGGTGTTAGTTTGATCCCTGGACAGTTCTTGCATGTTTCATAGCTTCTAGTACTGTCCGGATGAATTTTCATGCCTTTAAAACATTCTGTCCTTAGTCTGGTGATGATTGTGTTTATTCCTCTATTTTCATTAATTGCACTCTTCTTCTTCTTGATAGTTTGTTTTACCAATCTTATTTTTGCAACAGAGTTAGAATCAGTTAGTGAAGTGGGTGTAATTATTGAGTTAAGTATCTTGCTTCTTTGGCTAGTCTGTCTGTCTGCTCTCTCATTGCCTTCAATATTTACATGAGCTGGTATCCAATGCAGTGTACAGTTCTTATTTTTCAAATTTAAAGTTGTTAATTGTTCATGGATTTCCTGTGTGAGTTTTGTTTTAGTGTTTCAAGTGCAGATTTGGAGTCACTGTAGATGGATATTCCTTCTTTATTACTTACTTAGAGAGATAGAACTTGAGAGTTGCTTGTATGACTGTTAATTCACAAGTGAAGTTTGAAGCTATGTTGCAACTGTGGTTTTGATTTGCATTTCCTCACCTCCAGGTAGAGTTAAGAAAAACCTCTGCTCTTCTCAGTTGAGTGCTTCATCAGATATAATAAATTTAGCTTAATCCTTTATCCAAGTGTAAGCAAACAAAGTTTGTGCCTAAGTATCTTCAAGACTGAGGCAACTCCTGGTAAAGGTGGAGATCAAGCTCTCATCACTCCTTGTCTTTAGTATCTCCCATAATGCAAAGCACATCTCCTTGCAGACATGTATAATGCTATGCATTAAGGGAAGGGTGTCACTACCCAGACCGGTTTCGACCTTTATTGAGGTCTCGTCAGTGGGAGCCAGACCCAGAGGTGGTGATACTAAGGCAGAAGCAATGGAGAAGTCATATTTACCTATACAAGTTGTCAAAAGGTGTCTCACCTTATTATTAAATTATTCTGGATTTAGAGAAAGATGTTGGAAGTTTTTTCCACTTGGTTAGACTATAATAAATTTAGTTTAATCCTTTATCCAAGTGTAAGCAAACAATTTGCGCCTGAAGTGACTTCAGGACACTAAGACAAGGAGTGATGAGAGCTTGGTCCACCTTTACCACGAGTTGCCTCAGTCCTGAAGATACTTCAGGTGCAAAGTTTGTTTGCTTACACTTGGATAAAGAATTAAACTAAATTTATTATAGTCTAACCAAGTGGGAAAAAACTTCCAATAGCTTCATCAGATAATCCGTCAGTGTAGGCAATGACATGGTTTAGATTATTTAAGTGATGTATAGTGTCAAGTCCTTTTCTTTTATTTCCATGATGTGAATCCTTTTTTGAACATGGTTCTAGGAAATTTAAGTTAATCATTGTGTTTTTTGGTAGTTTAGCTTTGCTTTGCAGAAGTCCAACCCCATGTACGAGGCATTTGTCCATGTGCAAGGCAGAAGTGGCAAGAAGTAGGAGATTGTCCAGTAGGGTGAAAGACAGTGGGGACTTCGAGGGCCACGAGCTGTTATGGTAGCTGTGGAGGCCCACAGAGAACCATGAAAATTGCTGGCTAACAGGGCTCTGGCACACCCAATTCCATGAAGAGCATCTGTTCTGATCAGAATCATACTACTGTGTCCAGTGAAGTCGAGAACTGCAGTCCAGGATCTTGATGAGAAATATGCTACGAGGAATCTCAACATACTTCAGCATAACATCCAAAAAAATATGTTTTTTTTGAGTGCCAACTTGCAGATCTCTGTTCTTATCTAGTTCCTTACTTATGCAGACACCATTACATATGCTTGATAGGTCAGAACTGGACGAACACAGAATCATTCTCTCTTTTCATAACCATTTCCATAATAATATCCATTTCTCATTAACACAGTTACCTAACATTGTGGATCTCTCTTATACAAAGATTCTCATTATTCCTCCCATTAGAATTCAGTTTCCCTAACTTTCTGTGTTAGGTCTTATATCAATTAATAATTTTTCAAGAACATTTTATACAAACATAACATCCACATTGCATATCTACAAGAAACTAAACTAAATCAAAATCTGAACTTCAAATCAAAGGCTAGATCTCTCCAGATCATTCTGGTAGAGGTCTAGCTACTCTTATGGACCAAACACATTAAATATAAAGAAATCATATCAACTACGAATAGCAGTAAATAGTATCAACTACAAATAGCAATATAAATATTACAAAAGTCAATGCATATCACCCAGGTAACACAGATATAAACAAAGAACTACTTAAGAAACACAGTCAAACAACATCAGATACCAAGATCCTTTTAGGAGATCTAAATGCCAAAAGCCCAACATGGGCTCTCCACTACCAGATCATAAAGGAGCACAAATCGAGGACATAATTGATGATCTAAACCTTGAGATCATAAACAACAAGCAAAATACATATTGCCAAAAACAACGGGTACAGAATCAGCATTAGACATCAGAGCAGTCGATTATGAAACTGTAAATCTTACCCAGTGGAAAATACTAAACAATGCCATCAGTGATCACAGGCCTATCATCACAACCATTAAATTGTTAGACCAAAAGCCACAGAAAAAGAGATCTTGAAACTTCAGAAAAGCAAATTGGCCCAAATACACACAACTATTAGAAACATATTGCACAGGCATATCCACTAGTAAAGAACTTGATCAGCAACTATTAGAATTAACTAACAACGAACAAAGAGCAGCAAAAAATTCAATTCCCAGGGGACTCAGGAAAAACAACTGGGCTCAATTTTGGAAAGATCATAATATCAATGCTATGATCACCGAACAGTTAAAACAAAATAATACAGAAGACAACAGAAAGAAGTTAATAGAATTAACTCAAAACATAGAAGATGAGATTTCTAACTGCAAGCAAAAAAAATGAGAAGAATTCTGCAATACACTAGATCAAAGAAAAAAAATAAAACACTGGTACATCATCAAATTATTAAACAATGCAACACTTCTGGATACTGATCACTCTTCAAACACAGTCTCCTCAGAACCAATACAGCAGCAACAAACAAACATATGCAAATTTACTAGTCAAACATTACTCAAAAGTAAGCAAACTGCAATATAACAACGAAGACAAAAAAAGGTGCAGGAAAATTGCAAAACATCTGTTACCACAATCCAAAACCTATCCTTTTGAAGACATCTTTACTCGGGACCTCACAATGACAGAATTAGAAATAGCAATAAGTCAAACTGACCCTGGCAAATCACCCAGTATAGATCTTATCTTTCGATATATGATTAAAAACATGGGAGTAAAAATCAAAAACTAACTTCTGAAGGTATTTAATACTTCCTGGAATACAGATAAACTGCCAAACATCTGGAAAACATCAGTCATTATACCCTTACTAAAACCTAACAAAAACCCTAGTGACTGTAAAAGCTAAAGACCAATAGCTTTGACAGCACTCTCTGCAAACTAAACGAAAGAATAATACATACTAGACTTATGAATTGGCTCTTAGAAAATAACAAGATCAACTTCTGCCAGAATAAAGTACAGAAGAATAAAGTAAAGATAAAGTACAGAAGATCAATTACTTTATCTTTGCCAATAATCATAGATGGTGTTCAAGAAAACCCACCAAAGAAAACGACAGCAATATTCTTGGATCTCACAGCTGCCTTCGATCTTATGTGGAGACAAAAGCTACTAAAAATTGCATACAATACTGAAAAAGGGGAATACATTAATTTGGATTTCAGATCTCATGAAAGGAAGAAAAATGACAGTAAAAGTTAATGGAACTTCTTCCAACATACATCGAACTTGGGCTGGAGTCTCACAAAGTTCTGTTCTAAGCACACTCCTATTTCTCATCTATATGAACAATATTCATCCTCATATAATAAATGACACAAAAATAGCATGCTATGCAGATGATAGCAATCTTTCTTTTACTAGCAGCATAACAATAGAATTCTTTTCAGCTGTCTTTAACTTGCAGAGCCAGTTTCTTTTCATACTTGGACTTAGCTTTCCATATAACACTTATAACTCTTCTAGCCGGCTGCTTATAATTATCCTAATTGACATCATCATGCAATCTTCCTTCCACATCATCTTTTTCTTACAAATCTCTTTCTTAATTAGTTTACACATCCATTTCACACATACTCTATTTATTCTTTGAACTCTACAGTAACATTCTGATATCATATCATTTAAGTATTTTTCAAATACTTCCTATGCACTGTCGATATCCTTCCCATCCAATAATTGATACCATAACATACAGAACCCAGCATACTCCTCAGGTGGTCATTATTTCCTGCTTTGTAGTTCAGCATGTAACCTTTTCTGAATGAACATTCATAAACTTAGCCGCTTCCCAAGTGAGTACTGCATGATCATTTTCACCAACCAACCAGAGACAAAATAGTTATGTCTTTAACTGAAATCCCCCTCTGACATTATAATCAGATCTAACACTTAGACCTAGAGTTAATAATTTTTCAAGACCCATATAATATGATGTTCATTTTTATCCTGCTTTAAACTAAGTGAGGATCACTTCCTATTTCAAATTTCAGTATAATCTTGTAGAACCAGTGTGAAGATATTACTATCAATAATAATGTAATCAACAATATGTTTCTTGTATCTTCTCTCTCTCTATCCTGGTGAATTTGTGCACATCTTTATGTTGAAACAATGTATTACTGATGAATAAGCCATGTCTGAAGAGAACTCCAGCAGGCACTTGCCATTGTTATTAGCTTTGCCTTATTCTTCAAATTTTCTTCTCCATTTTCTTTATGTCAGATGCCTTCTCTAATGACTCCAAAAAAATTCCTCCTTAATAGAACCTTCTGCAGGAAGGTTCTATACACACACAGTTTCATCATCCAATTTCCAATTTTGCTCACAACATAACTCTGCTTGAAAATAAGCTTCTTAATTGTTTTCTCACATTGAAATTTATCTTCATGTTCATTGTTGAATGATATCACTTACTCCTTCCTTTTCCTGATTACTGTTGTCCAAACACAACATCTTATATTCAATATTTGGCAGGGTATCACCTGTTTTAATCTTCTTTATCTAAGTAACATTAATTATATCTGTGTGGTACTTCTCCAGTTCTTCTGCCATTTTTATTCCCCCCCCCCTGTCATGTTGATAGTACCCATCTTCAATTCTTCTTATGCTGATTTTGTTCTACATAACTCTACATGGTTGAGTCTGCAAATCAATCTGAAGAATGCTACTGCTACTCCTTCCTTTTGCTGATCATTATTGCCTGAATATGTTGTCGTAGTTATAGCCTTTTGGCTGTTTAGGGGAGCTATATATATATACATGCCACCATCTAGGGAAATGAGCAAGGTGGTTTCCCATTGCCTTCCTTGCCTACGATATTCCATGGCTGTATCTTGTGTGTTGATGGGGCCGGTTTGCCTGTTTGAGGGATGAAAAACCTCAGATAAACGTGTGTGTGTGTGGGGGGGGGACCCTGCTGCCTACGGCAAGACTGGCTAACTTGGCTATGGCTGAGGAAGATCCTTGAGTTCTTCATGTCATCAACGAGAATAGAACCTAGAACAGTCCTTCCACAGACATATGGTTGTGAAGTGCATAGCCATTAGGATAACCGTGCAGACATTGCTTGAATATAAACCTATATTTATTATTTAGCATGATGTCACATAGTCTTCGTCACCTCAGTAACACTAATTATGTCAAAGTAGTACTTCCCTAATTTTGCTAGTTTAATTTCTTTTCTGTTCATATTTATTTTGATAGCACTATCTTCGATTCTACTGATTGAACAATGAAAAATCAGCTATTGTTCCAATAGCTGATTTTTCATTGTCCATCTTGTTCCCCTGACAAAAACATCAGGAACTTGCTTATCAAAGCCCAGCCAAAGACATATCATTTATGTTGCAGAAAGTTTGTTTCTAGTTTCAGCCAATACAGTACACAATTTGGCTAAGTCCCAACCTGGCAGCCCATCCTTGTTTGTTCGGTATCCAGTGGACACTTAGTAACAAGCTACACCACATGAAAATCAGGAGTGGACATTAGATCAAAAGTCCTTATCAGTTCTCTGCATTTCTTAAAGCCAATGTAGAGGTCACCTAGAGTTGTCTGGCTCTGAGCCTGAATGAAAAACATCAAACAGAAATTTCATATTCTAGAATATCTTTGGGAAGAGTTTGTTCTTATTTTGTAATACTAATATGATATTCAAATACTTACTTCCTCTGCTGCACCAAGAGCAATAACTTCATCTGGAGGTAAGCTATTCAACAATTCTGCAAAAGGTAACATGTCCTTTAACTGCTCTTGCAAACGAGGAATTTTTGTTGAACCTCCAGTTAAAACAACCTAAAAAAGAATTTCATGTTCAGATTTATCTATACAGCAATCCCTCGATTAATGCACCTCCAATTAGTGTGCCCTAAATACATCTAAAAAATTTTTACAGATTTTAAAAATTTTCTATCTATACACTTTTTATGGCTAACTATTTAAAAAAAAAATCACTCACCAGGATGAAATAATCCAGTTACCAATTTAAAACATTTTATAAAGTTATTTTTTAATGGCATACTACACTATTTTCATGTACACCATATTCCAAATTAACTGACAAAATTTATGTCGTCTATGAATTACATAGCATTTTGATTATCATATCTCTTACCTCCTTTGCAATTGTTTTCCTTACTTTTTTTTTTATTTTAAAGTATTTTCCCAACCTTTCATTCATCATGAGTAAACGAATTAGTGAGCAAAAAAGAAGTGTGAAAATGATTCGAAAAGAAATCTCATTGAAAGAATCAAAAACACTTTGTAACCAAAAATAGTTACAAAAAAAAGATTATAACTAAAAATGGATCTTGCTAAGCACTGACTTTATTAAATCAAAAGCATTAAGTCTCTTTGCAACCTTGAAAGAAAGGGCTATCAATGATGAAAAAGAAGAATTCCACGAATAGCTTACATAATGTTTTAATCACAGGCAAAGCTGCAAGTGCAGATAAGGAGGTGGCCACAAATTATTGAGATTTTGAAGAAAATTGTGGAAGAGGGGGGGGGGGGGGGGCTATTGTGACCAATGAATATTTAATGTCGATGAAACTGGCCTGCTAGCAATATGTGAGCCATTTAAAAGCACATTCATCCATATTGTGCTATTGATTTTTGAGGCTTTTCAAATGAATCTAAGTAAATTAAATCTCATTCTGAGAAATTGAGTGATTCTGACCTGCTAAATTTAGATGCACAGTAGGAGATCCTGAAGAATATGCAGAAAATTTAATCACAAGCCCAAAAGAGATTTCACAGAAACAATTTGAAAATATTTTTCGTACAATCGAAGTTTTTAAGCAGCAATGCTTAGAGGCTGACCCTGATGAAGAGAGAAGCAGTAGAAGAGACAATAAGGCCAGACTGTCAGTTGTATGAAAAAAAGAAACAGAATGCCGGGCAAACTACGTTAGCTCAATTCTTTGTTAAGAAGTGTAATAATAAATTTATATTCTGAATATGTTTTACTGTCTTTCAGCTTCATGATTTTCCTTTAACTAGGATATACCCTATTCTTTTACGAAAAAAATTAAGGGTCAAAAAAGAAATTTGAGGAACGAATTATACTTTTTCTCATAGGTTATTATATTCAATTAGTGTGTTTTCGCTTAATGTGCCTGTTTTAAAGAACACATCAGGCACATTAATTGAGGGATTGCTGTAAAAGAATTATCTGAAAGTTGCTATATCTATCTTGAAGAGCATAAGAAAGACTCTGATGATTTTAATAAGGAAAAACTATTGTCAGCAAAAATATGCTATAGTGAAGAATAACAGAATGGATTGAAGAGAGACTGAAGTCATTTACAAATACAGATAAAAATCCAAAAAGCTTCTTAAATAATCTGATGAAACTATCCAAGAACTTAAACTGACAAACTAATAAGTTATTATCACATCCTTATTCCATTAGAATTATGAGAAGAGTTATTTGGCATGACTTTCTCTTTAGAGTGACACCTTACATGCATGAGCAGAGAAGAAGCCAGTGAGTTTCTTCTCTGTTCCTTCCTTGCAAGTCAAGGTGAATGCCTTCCTCTTATCAAATTTCTTCATCAGTGCTGGAGTACTCAATGTTCTGTACTCTCGCCAATGCTCTTCCCTTCCTTATACTACCTTACGATCTCTCCATTGCACTTCTTCATTCAAGAAAACTTGTAGCACACAAGTGATTCAAGTTCAAGATCTTCCATAACCAATATCTTAATATTGACTGATCTACTTGCCATTGTCAAGTGGGATAAAAGAAAATTGGGGACATAAAGATAACTTGATGATTTCAATGCTATCAAAAAAGATTCTACTTAATTTCCATCTTGCTTTTGATATGTTCTGATTTCCTGTCAAGATTAGCTGTCTCTTTTTGAACTAACTTTCACATATTTAGGGTGGTGCATGCAAAACATCTCTATAAATTTGTGATTGTATAAAAAAAAGAGGGCAATCCATTAATTGGTGACTCCTCTGTCAGAGGAGTCTAACCTCCCTCCAGTCACTTTCTCATAGGAACTCTGGACAAACTGGTCTAACTGCACAAATTGAAGAACATGAAGAATATATTTCTCTTAAAGAACCCAACAAATCCAGTTTAGCAAGGCATGCTTTATCTACAAAACATAGAATTCAGTGGAATAAAACAAAATCTTACACAAAAATTATTTTATTCTGGAAAGACTCTACAAAGAAAGCTGTGAAGCACATATTCACAATCCGAACATGAACAAAAGCGATTACCTAGAACTTTCTCAATTTTGGGAAGTTATCGTAACTAATACTCACCATTCATGTGTTCCTTAATTGTAATTAAATTTTGCTTATATTTAAAAATAATTAACTAAATTAATTTATTTTGAATATCTATAAATGCAGATGGAGCTATTCTCCTGCAACGTATAGTGCAAATAATATCACGTGCTTTCAATTAAATTGTTGTTCTTTTTAGTTTTCCTATAACGGTACTGACAATGGCTAGAAAATTTTAAAATAAAAATATTAAAAGTAAGTGATTCTGGTATTAATATTTAATGATGAATTCTTCTGCTTACATCTCGATTTTTAGATGAAAATGTGGTCATTCATATTATTGAATAGATACACATAGCATGAAGATTACATTAAATTCCATGAGTTTGATATTGTTGCTGTTTCTTTCAGACACAAGATTTAATAGAAAACAACAAAAGTATTACACAAAACCTATGTGACTCTTATTCATCAATCAAAATAAATAGGAATGATTGTGCAAGACATTCCCTAGTTTTGGAGGTTATCTTACTTAATACATTGTGTTATTTTATTTACTATCATCATAAGCTCTCCATGGGATCAAGAGAATCTTCGCAGGTAGTCACATTCTCACATGAACAGCTCAGCATACCTCGACTTAAATGTATTCACTACACTTTCAGGCAATGCATTCCAATCACCTACTTTATTTTTTTTTATTTTTATTTTTTTTATGTTCTAGTTGAATTGTTTTTACTTTAAACTCTAATGGATTGAGCTCTTCTCATGATTGTAACATTGTATTATTATACAATGTTACAATCATGAGAAACAATGTTACAATGTTAAATTTTATACATTTTTTAATTGTAATTCTGTTTTCCTTAACTATTCTGGCATTGAAAACTCACAAAACCAACAATTCTGCAATTGTTAAAGTATCTTTTTTGTGTAAGTAAATGCTGTTTCTAATTACACTTCTAATTTTTTAGGAAATGACTACATAAACTAAATTATTAATTATAAAAACTTTAATTAATAACTACCTATATTCCAGCAATGTTACATTGCTATCTTCAGGGATCACAAAACAATGATATGTGCAAGCAGGCACTCACACTATGCAAATGATGCTGAAGAAAGGCAAGTGAAGTCGGTCCTAGAGTCCTAAAAGGTGCCCCCCTAATGGACTAAATTCGGTTGTTCTGATTGTTGGGCTGATGATCTTAGAACGTAAGCTTCCCAAATTTGGGTCAGTCTCATACACCCAAATTTGTTGAGGTTTGGGAAGTTTTTCAGAGCTGAGGCTGATTCAAGGAATAATCTTTCGTACTTGTGCTTGTTACAGTGCAATAAAGTGGCCTTCTTCCAGCGTATACTGTGGTGGGTGTTCAATGCATGGTCAGCAAGTCCTGAGTGGCTGTATTGGTGGAACCAGATGTTGTCCTTGTGTTCAGATATCCTGATATTGGCTGTAGTAAGACAGTTTGCAACTGCAAGGGACCTGGTAAAACTCCAGGTAGGTCTGGGGGAGGAGGCTAGTCTTTGGTGGAGCAGATAAGTGCTGCCAATTTCTTATTTGGTTTATAACTGGTTGTGATCCTCGTTGAAAGGCTTAGACGTTGGTTATGCATTTTCACTATATTATTTCAGGAAATTACAACGTACTAGGATATACATTAAAATAAATTTTAATATATTTCTATATTTCGGCAACGTCACGCTGCCATTTTCAAGAACTTATGTACAAGATACGTGCACGCAGGCACAGCACAAACAATAAATGAGTAAGAAGAATGAAGCTATTATTTCTCCTAAAGTCCTGATGGTGCCCTCTAGCGGGCAATGTTGGTATTCTTGGGCGATTGGGCTGGAGGTCTTCTGATGTAAGTTTCCCAAATTTGAGGAAGTCTCATGCAGCCAAATTTGTTGAGGTTTGGTTTGTTTCTTAGGGCTGAAGCTGATTCTATGAAAAGCTTTTCATATCTGTATTTGCTACGGTGTATTATCCTGGCTTTTTTCCACCGTATTCTATGGCAGGTATCCAGAGCATGGTCAGCAAGACCAGAGTGGCTGTATTGGTGAAACCGGATGTAGTCCTTGTGTTCCGAAATTCTGATATTTGCTGTCCTGCCTGTTTGGCCGAAGTAGGACAGCTTACAGCTGCAAGGGACCTGGTACACCCCAGGTAGGTCTAGGGGGGGAGGTTGGTCTTTTGTTGAGCGGATAAGGGATGCCAATTTTTTATATGGTTTGTAACAAGAAGTTAAGTTATGTTTTTTTAGGATTTTTGTGATTTTTTCTGAGGTGCCTCGGATGTAAAGTATGGTGATGGAGTTAGAGTAATCCTTGTTGTGAGGGGGAGGGGGGGGTTGTGGTTTACTGGTTTTAATATTTTTTGGATTTTTTTTTTTGGGGGGGGGGGTAGCCATTGGCTGAGAACGTGTCGAGGATGCGGTTTCGTTCTGTGGTTAGGTCTGGGGAGAACACTTTGGTCTCCCCAGATGAGGACTACATGCATATAGTAGCACTAAATTATGAATGAATAATTATTATGAGGGAAAATATATGTCCTCATATGAGACCCTTATGCATGAGACGGTTAAGTTCAGTAGTTAGAGCATTGTTATCTGAACTGATTCATTTTTCCATGCTATACAGGGTTTTTATAATCCCATATTGTTGGCAAGGGGAGAGTGTGACTGCTGGTGAATGTATCTACCTGTATGTGTAGGTTTTCTGTAAATAGAGAAAGCCAGGGATCCATCAGGCTGACGTGTAATGAGAGTATCTAGGAAAGGGAGACTATTGTTTTCCTTTTCCAAGGTAAACTGGATCCTGGGGTATTGACTGATGAAGTGTGTTGAGAAATTGTGGAGTGTATCCAAGACATGCGGCCAAATGGCAAACATTTGGCGGCATGTCTTGCACATCATCCACATAGTATAACCAAACAGTGGCTTTATGTGGGGCAGAGTTAGAGTTTTTCACCAAACTTGTCCATAAAGAAGATGGCTAGGGGTGGAGAGAATGGAGAATCCATGGCTGTCACCTCTATCTGTTTGCAGAACTTTCCAGATAGCCAGATTTCTAGATATTCCACCACAATATCAGACTGGATGCAGCCAGTGTTCTTACCCAAGCCAAACCACCAAAAAGCAACCTATCAAAAGAAGACTTAAGCTCTGCAAGGAATGAAAAACAACAGAAAAATAGCAATTACTAAAGCAGATAAGGGAAATGGCACTCTGGTTCTAAACCAACCAGATTACACAGGCAAGCTTGCCTCTTTACTTTTAGATCAGTCTATCAACTCCATATAGAATATGATCCCACCAGCACCCAATCAGAACACTCCACAGGCTCCTTAAGAAAGTTACCTGTTGTCCTGTGGAAGTTACTAACAGACTAAATCCTTTTAATTCTACCAAAAATCCATTAGCAAAATGCACCATCACGTCCCATTGTGGATGACATTGATTCCCCCACATAAAAATTAGCCAAACATTTAGCCATAATGTTCACACAATATACTGGCAACTCACCTTCACACATAAAAAACTCAGCCCACTTTAAAGCCAGTATAGAAAACCTCTCACTCCACACACTGACATAATGGTCAGTTTTGATATCTCCTCCTTATACACCAATGTCCCATGTTCCAATCTAAGGTATCTTTGAGATACCTTAGATCTCATCCAAGCCAAATTTCTTTCTGATATCTCAGCCCTATTTCAGTTGACCATTGAACTAAGGCTATTTCGTTAGGCAAGGAAAATTCTACAAACAAATAGAAGAGACAGACATGGGTTCTCCACTCTCTCCATCCCTATGTAAAATAATAAGTTCGGCTGGGGCATTATAAGATATTGTCTCTACTTTAATTAATATTCTATCTTTCTTAAATTTACTTTATTTCTTTGTCCTCTAAAATTACCCTTAAGTTCTACTCAGTTCTCATATACATGAAGCAGGGCCGGTCTGAGAATATCTGATGCCCCTAGGCAAAGAAAATTCAGGCGTCCTCTATACACTATCTCTCTATATATATTTTGTCATATTCACACAAGCACACGTACACCTACACATGTGGATATTTATAAAAATAATAAAGAAAGAAATAGAGAAAGGCGAAAATAATGTAGGATCATCAGTGAGCACCAGGACAGCTTGACTTCAGTTTTTCATTACTAATTAAGATTTCACTAATTTTTTTCGAAGATTGTAATTTTTTCCGGAACTATGTATCAAAATCGGGTGCCCCGAAGTATTAGCGCCCCCAGGCAATTGCCTAGGATCACCTAATGATAAAACCGGCCCTGACATGCGCACTTTATGCCTAATCTTAAATCTTATGTATGTTCGCTCTGTTAGTGAAGGACCCTTGCTTTTAGTCTGTCCACTATAACGGGTTACCAACACTCACACTGTATAATTTAGAGAAATTTATTTGTTTTTCGACTGCACCACTCTAAATTATATATACAGCATGAGAATTTAAGTTTGAACATACATAAGATCTGAATCTTAATTTACTTATTTCCTCAAAAGCTAGTCGTGGCAATTCTTACTTTAATCAGGCAGGTTTGTAATTTATTTGGAAACAGTGCATCGACTAATAGAACAGGCAAGAGATTTACACAAACAAAACATGTTTATTTTAAGCTAAGTCAATTGCACAATGCATCAGAAAGTCCAAACAAAAGCTGTTAAAGGCCTATCACTTACTCAGCATGTAACATATATATTTAGACATAACATATACAATACTTAACCCAGTGGCATAGCTAGGGGGTGCGGTCCGCCCTTGGCGACACTTTGAAACTTTTTGAACTTTTGCAGTTAATTCTAAATACAGTCTCGAGAACTCAGTTCCAAATATTGTAATACTACTTCGAATTTTCCTCACAAATGCTGTAAGTGGTGCTAGTTGTGAGAGAAATTTTTCTAAATAAAATAGATTAAGAATTACCTAAGTTACTATGAAATAGACTTCGCCAATGTCATCAACGATTTTGCTAACAGAAAAGCAAGAAAAATAACATTTTAGAATGTTGAAGTTAACTTCAAAAATAAACATAGTGTTTTCATTTATTTCCCTATATGTCGTTTCGACTTTTTGTAGTATCTTTGATGGGTGTTGAGAGGGGCGGCAAAAGCTCTAGCTACGCCACTGTTGTGTCCCGAATAAGCATTAAAAAGGTTTATATTAAAATATTCAGGTCACAACATTAATTCTACTCAGGCAGAGAACATGGAACGTTGGCAATAGAAAAAATAAATTGTTTGTGAATACAAGTCAAAATAAAGTTTAAGGAATTGTATAAAATTGTATAAAGTGTTTAAATATAATCTGTATTAAGTGTGGGCCTGATAATAGAAATCCATGTATTTTTCCCTTTCCAATACTATCCATGATAGTATTGGAAAGGGAAACCTAAGCGTCTTCCAGGAAGAGGAGGCAGACACACGTGTGAAGAAATAATAGAGGGATCTAATGAGATTGACGTGGACACACGTGACCGAGTTGGCGGTTATCGCAAATATCGAGATTTAACGAGAGGAGAAAATTGAACAAAAAGGCCTTGCATGAAGATTCGACTCTCTTATCTTTCTTTTCCTGATTCCTGATCTCTCGGAGTGGTCCTGCTCGTCGTAGGAGGGAAGTCCCTGGCCAGTCGCGAAGGCACTTAGTTCGGCCGTCGTAGCATTCGTATTATTGGGCCAAGCTATGTCCGTGTTCTAGGATAGCTGTGATGTTGTCGTACGATGGAGAAACTAAATTGAGCCGTCCATTCAAGGCGACGTTACCGTGCCACCTCCCATGTTTCCCTCGGAGATTCTACTCGCACAGATCTACGGAAGATATCCTCCAAAGCGATTACATTTGAGGGCCTTGATGATTAGACAAGGCGGGAACAAGTTTTAAGAGTTCAAGGACAGAAATGGTAATGTAGATTTTTGAAATACTAATTCCAGTTGTAAGAAGAGAGTGAATTTCCTGTGTGAACGTTTTAATTGGACTGAACTTAAAGAACTGTAAGAGTAGCCTACAACTAGATACGTGTCTGAGACAGTGTTAAGAATTGTTTGCCCAAGAGGCCGAATAGATACAAAATCATGTTAAACTAAAAGTGTAATTGTGCTGATGTGTTCACTGATAGCCACGTGTATCCGAATGGCTTAATGATAATCTATGAATTGTATTTTATGATTGTATTTAAGGTTATTAAGATTTAGTATGTGTGATAAGTACAAGTTAATTAGAGCTTTTGATCTGAGTTGAGTGCAACCATATTATCCTGTTTTAAAATGTATTATAGTGTATCACCTTAAAGCTAATTAAATTGTTTCATTCATGTACTTGCCTGATCTGCCTATATTATATGAATTCAAAACTACCGCTCATAAAAATAACAACGAACCAAGCGGGATAAAACCATGAATACTAATGCAATAAGTAAGCACGACTGTAAGAAAGAAAAGGACAAGCGAGGGGGAGATAAATTTATGCTTGATCAAATAATCATTAACTCTCTAAAGGAGTCACCCTGAACAAGAATCCTTTCTACCTAGGTATTAGATGGCGCAGCATAAATATAAATGTGTTAATACTTATAGGGTGAACTTCTTCAGATTGTTTGTTTAGGACATAGAGAGGCCAATAGGACTGCAAAGCATTGAAGGTGAGAATATTTGATTGCAGAGTTTAAATTATAAGGGACAAATGTGTATAAGTAAGGTACAGTGTTAGACGAGTTTTGAATTTAAGAAAGATAGGATGTTGGAGTACTTAAGAAAGGGTAGATAAAGGGTAAATAACTAATTAAGTAAAGAAAAGGCAAACAAAATAAGAAAAGGTCTCAACATAAATGGTGTAGCTGGTAGGATAAAGGAAAGATATAATACAATAGAAGTTAATCTAAACGATTAGAGTACAAACGTATTATAACAAAAAAGTAGAGAGATAAATATTATAAGAAACGTCGCAACACCACTGACTTAACCTACTGGTTTACAACATTTTGCTATCTCGAGCTGCCTCTTACGTTATACTTAGCTAAACATCCTATTTGGGCATACATAAGTTAACATTATTATCAGGGAGTTCATGGAGAATATATGGAACTCCTCCAGGAAATATACCACACTGCAACAGCAGCAATCCAACTTCACACGAGTAGCAATAAAATATCAATTGAAAAAGGTGACAGACAAGGAGACTTTCTATCACCCAAACTCTTTACAGCAGTCCTTCAAGAAATATTTAATAATATAAACTGGACAAACCTTGGTTTAAAAATTAATAACAGAAACTTAACACACCTAAGATATGCAGATGATATCATAATTTTTGCAAACACTCCAGAAGACCTTAATATAATGATAGAAGACCTATATCATGAAAGCAGACAAGTCGGTCTAAAAATAAATAGAGAAAAAAACTAAAATCATGTTTAATCATTTTGTAACACCAAAAAACATAATAGAAAACAATTTCTTGGAAAGAGTCTCTTCATATACATACTTAGGTCATCTCATTGATCTAAACTGTGGGCCCAAAGGAAATAAATAGGAGAATTAAACTTGCCTGGAGTGCTTCAGAAAATTGAAAAGCATTTTTCAAAACAATGATGTCCCATTCTGTTTAAAAAGGAAGACATTTAACCAGTGTATACTTCCAATCATCTCATATGGTTGTGAAACTTGGGTCGCTAACAAAAGCACTGGCAAATAAATTAACAACAACTCAAAGAAAAATGGAGAGGTTGATGCTAGGCATCACATTAAAAGATAAGAAGCGAAACACTTGGATAAGAAGCCAGACTCACACCACTGACATCATTCTTCACCATAAGCAACATAAAATGGAAATGGGCCAGACAATTTATCCAGAAGAGAAGATGAGCGATGGACCATCATACTAACAAACTGGATTCCAAAAGAAGGGAAACGAGGCCGAGGACATCCTAAAAGATGGAGTGATGAATTGTCAAATTTTGTTAGGGAAAATTGGTCAACCATTGCCAAGAACAGAGAAAGGTGGAAAAAACTGGAGGAGGTCTTCGTCCAGCAGTGGACAGAAAATGGCTGAAAAGAAGAAGCAGAAGTTAACATTTAGCTTCTCTCTCTATTCCAACAACTTAATAATTAACTAATCACAATTTAACCTCAGTAAGTATACATACAATCTCTAGTACAACTACCGTAACATTAACAGATCAGAGCTTATTCACATGTGTGTTTTCACATACAGTCCTAACAACTTGGACGATACTTCAGTAAGTTCTGCTATACTTTGCCTTTCTTCCTGGGTGCTGGCTATAAATTGGATGACCCTTGGCAGTCTTTTGGTGGCAGTTTTCCAGGAAAAATGTAGATGGAATCTACGTTGATAACCACTGTTGATGCCTTGAATTCCACACGTATGTAGCACGTTTGGCGGCTACTGGAAATACATCAGACTGTAACGGCCTCACCTGGATCCTCCTTGCACCTGAGGTCATGCCTCAACACAAACAAACGCGAGAGAGAGAGAGAGAGTGTGTGTGTGCCCGTGTTCCAAGAGCCTAGAGCTCTTTTATAGCTCTGTTCATTCTTTGGCCATAACTCTCCGGATCTTCTGTGTACATGACGATGTCACTTGCGCTATCTTTGTTTTTGATGGCAATTTTCTACATTTGCCCTTTCAAACTTTTGTTCTTACTGGGTCAAACATAATCAGGGCTAATCCCTTATTTTCCGTTACACATAGACTTTCAATATACAGTAACCCACCGACTTGCGTAAATTACATAAATTCGCAATTACGTAATAAATCTTGAAAATTACAACTACTAGTGCGTATGAATGTGTTTGCAGCTTTTGCATCTTTGACATCCATTGCAGTATGCAACAACATAATGTTAACTAGACTCAGCATTCATAGCAAATGTAACAGGCAGTGACAGATTACCGGTAAACGCCAAGAGCAGCAGAGGGCAAGTGTACAAAAGCCCTAACATTCAAACTGAATCCTACCAATTAGAAATAAGGACTCTGTAAATAATTCCTCCTTTCCCTGACACGTCAGTAGTCCATGCCTCGCACGGTTAGTTTGGTCACTTGTTTATCACCGTTAGTGTTCATTATTTGTTTACCCTTAAAATGGATTCGAAACGCAAAACCGAATGCGCTGGTAATAAATCTAAAAATCAAAGGTCTGCAATTACTTTAGAAGAAAAGTTGAAAATAATTCGTATGTATGAAGACGGAAAAATTATATCAACAATAGCTCGGGATATAAATCAACCTATTTCGACAGTGAATACGATAGTGAAGGATAAAGTTCGCATTGTTGAAAGCATGAAAGGTGTAGTAACATTGACGGGCACAATCATTACCAAGAAGAGGCTGGGCCTGATTTCAGAGATGGAGAAATTGTTGTCTCAGTGGATCGAGGATCTGACACAGAAGCGGATACCGTTGAGTTTTCTGATTATCCAGGAGAAGGCCAGCATCACGGACATGGAGAGTGCATTTAAAGCTAGTGCTGGATGATTCGAACGATTCAAGAAGCGTACAAATCTACACAGCATCAAAGTCACGGGTGAGGCAGCAAGTGCAGATACAGACGCGGCAAGTAAATTTCCCGAACTTCTGGCAGAAAAAATTGAGGGGGGGGGAATATTTGCCTGAGCAAATATTTAATGTTGACGAAACGTCTCGGTTCTGTAAGAAGATGCCAACACAGACATATATTGCAAAAGAGGAAAAATCTATGCATGGATTCAAGGTCACAAAAGATTGGATAACTGTTATGATTGGCAGCAACACTTCAAGGGACTTGAAACTTAAACCACTTACAGTTTACTATTCTCAGAGACCGCGCGGGCATTTATGAACATTGACCCGAGTAGGCTGCCCGTAATCTGGAAATCCAATACCAAGGATTGGGTTGTACGTGTTCTGTTCGCAGACTGATTCAATAGCCACTTCATTCCCCAGGTGAAGGAATATTGTGCGAAGAAAGGAATCCCGTTTAAAGTGCTTCTCCTCCTGGACAATGCCCCCAGCCATCCGGAAGAGTTGGATGACTTTCATTCTGACGTAAAAGTTGTTTACTTGCCTCCTAGAACCGCCGCACTGTTGCAACCTATGGATCAAGGCACTATTGCACCTTTCAAAGCCTACGATCTGCGGCATATGTTTTCCCAAGCAATCAAGGCCATTGATAGTGGTGAGGGCATTACTCTACATGATTTCTGGAAGAATTATAATATCCTTGACGCTATCAAAAACATCGGGGTGGCATGGGATGAAGTCAAGCGGACAACAATGAATGCTGTGTGGAAGAAACTCTGCCCAGAAATGGTGCAAAATCGTTTAAAGGAAGGAGAGCAGACAATGACTGATACGCTTGTTGAGTTGACACAAGAATTACAGCAAGCGACGGAGATGTGTGTGCAACTGGCAGAGCAATTAAAGCTGGAAGTGGATAACGCTGACATTAACGAGCTTCTTATGAGTCACGATGAAGAGCTTACTAATGATGACCTTATTCAGTTGGAGGCATTCCAAAATTCCGAAGAAAATACTATGCCGATTAAATGCCAACTCCAGATGCTAAGAAATTTACAACAAAGGGACTAGCCGAGGCTTTTACCTGATAGACGTGGCGCTAGCAATATTAGAATCGATGGATCCAAACACCGAGTGGTTCGAGAATGTTAGCAGCCGTATCCATTCCGATATGTCTAGCTACAAGGCCATCTACGAAAGTCCGTTTCATTTGCTTAGTGTGGGTGCCTGCTTGCACATATCATTTTTTTGTGATCCTGAAGATGCCAATGTAACATTACCAAAATATAGGTAGTTATTAAAGTTTTTACAATTAATATTAAGTTTATGTTGTCATTTCCTAAAAAAATTAGAAGTATGTCTAACCAATATATATAAGCTTATCTACAAGTTTCTAATATAGCATAATGCCTGCTAATTATCTTTCAATTTTTCTGAGTTAAGCGCATGCACACACACTCACTGATAAGACCCTACTGCATGAGCTCAATTTCTTTCTCAATTATCTTCCACACTTTGGCAGTGTTTTTTTTTTTTTTTTTTCTAAGATTCATTACTTTCCTAGTGTTCATGACATTAACATAAACTTTTCACAACCAAAGGATTAACTATTTTATTAATTTAAAACCTATATTTTGTGGACTTGAAAAGAAAGTTCTTCTTCTCCTCTGCACATGATGAGTTGAGTTCCTCAAAGATGAATATTTGCCATTTCTTTCTGTCTGCATGTTTTTTTATGAAGTTCTTTTATTAGGTTTAAGTGGCTGCTTTAATGTTGTCAATCCATTTTTTTCTTGGTCTTCCTCTTCAGGGCTGTCCTTCAATTATACAATTTAATAATATGTTTGGTAGTATTTCTGGGTTCATTCTGAAACATGTCCAAACTAGCTTAGTTTGTTCTTTTTCAGTGCTGTAATTATTATTTCTTTAATAGTTAAGTTCCTCTCTTTTTCATTTGTTTTTCTTTCTGTCCAGTTTTTTCTACTGATTTTTCTTAGGCATTTCATTTCAAAAGCATTGAGTTTATCTATTTCTTTTTATGTCTTAAGATCCAGCATTCTAAGCCATAGTTCTATCAGAATTATCATTGTCTTTGCTTAATCTTTTATTGTTCCATATCTTTTGTAGTCTGCCCATTGTTATCCATCCATTATTGAATCTGTGTTTTATGGTTTCAAAATAGTCTAGATCTTCAGTGATCATTGACCCTAGGTAATTGAATTGCTTTACTTGCTCTATATTATTGTTTCCTAATTTCATTTGGATTGCTTCCCTTTTTCTTCCTATTAACATATTATAATTCCTATTATATTTTACTAAAACTGATTTTCATGTCATATTTGTTACTTGTTTGATAAGTCTTGGTCAGGATATTTTCTAATATTTCTTGGCTGTATGTAGTGATAACTAAGTCGTCCGCATACTTTAAATGTGTTATATTTCTTCCATTTACAGTTATCATCATCAAATTCCTGCCACGTACCCTCAAGGGGTGTACAGGATATGATAGTACTACATGAAAAATTTACATCATTACTAACTTCCTATCTACAATTTTCCTCCAAATCAGTCTGTTACTTGTCAAAACTTCAGCATTATCAGATCTTATATTTCTATCTTCTAAGGCACTTTGTACCACATCAATCCACCTATATCTTGGTCTTCCTCTGGGTCGTTTTGCTGCCAACCTGGCAGAGAACACTTGTTTTGCTAATCTTTCCTCGTCCATTCAGTTTAAGTGACCATACCACCTGAGATTAGCTCTGCTAACGCATTCCTGAATGCTGACAATGTCAAGTTCTTTCCTAATATCCTCATTTTTAATATGATATTGCCATTGATGCCATCTGTTCACGCCTCTAATCTTTCTCAGGACTCTCATATCTGCGGTCTCTAGTCTTTGGTCAAGTGTTTTACTTCTGACCCAGCTCTCAGATCCATAAGTTAAAACTGGTTTGAACACTGTCTTGTATACTGCTAATTTAGTGTTCCGACTAATTTCTCTCTTATGTCCTGAGCAGAAATCCAACAGATATTTGCCATTATTATTAGCTTTGCTCCTTTTCCAAATTTTCCCAAAATATTTTTGTATGTCTCACAATCATTTCCTACTCTGCTATTTAGATTCCCAACAAGGACCAACTTTTCCTTTTTCATTGTGTCAGTTGCTTTTTCTAAAGCCTCAAAAAATTCCTCCACTTCTACCTTAGTAGAACCTTCTGTGGGACCATAGGCACAAATGAGTCTCATTGTCCAGTTCCCCATTCTCATATTTGCCCACATTACTCTACTTGAGATTGACTGCCATTCAAGAAGATTAGCTTCGTATTTTGTTTTGAATACTATGGCTATTCCTTCTTTGCCTTGATTGTCATTGCCTGAATATAACATTTTGTATTTATTGCTCAGAGAGATCTCACCAGTTTTGGTCTTTTTTGTTTCAGTCACCCCTATTATGTCAATCTGGTACTTATCTAATTCCTCAGCTAGCTCCATTTCTTTGCCATTCAGGCTTCTTATGTTGATAGTACCGATCTTTAACTCTGGTGATGTTGAGTTGGGGTTTGTTTTCAGATTTGTTCCAGTAGCTGACTTTTCGCTGTTCGCCCTGGTTCCCTGGCGAAAACAATGGGGGCCTTGTTTAACCGGGCGACGCCCCAGCCGGCATGAAATTTTGTCATGTTGTACCATCATTTTTTTTTATTTTTGTTTCACCAATAAGAATACAATTTGGTCGGCTAAATCCCAAATTGCCAGCCCATCCTCGTTCGTTCAATATCCAAGTAGATATCCAACAGGGTGCACCACGAGAAGGTGAGGACTAGACATTAGGTCAGAAGCTCTGGTCGGTTCTCTGCATTCCTTTAAAGGCTATGTGGAGGTTTCCTCGGTTATACAGCTTTGACCCTTAAGCAATTTACAGTTATATCTTCACACATCTGTAGTCCTTTGTCTACTACTTCTTTTAGGTTCAGGTTGAGTAAATATGGTGACTATGAGCAGCCTTGCATAACTACTTTTTTAATTGCTATTTCATCTGGTTCTATGTTTTTGTATTTCACTATTGCTTCTGTTTCTGAATAGTAATTCTTGATACAATAGGTATTTGCCTAACCTTCTGTTTTCTAAAACTTTAATGAGTTTGCTTCTGTTTATCGAGTCAAAAGAGTGTTTTAAGTTGATAAAACAGCAGTAGTTTTTTTTATTTTTTGTTCTCTCATAATATCTGCTAATCTGTTTATTATGAAAATTGCATCTATTATGCTTCTCCTATTTCTAAATTCCATTTGCTCTTCTTCCATCTGTTCTCCACAGGAATGTTTAACTCTGTATTTTATAGCAGTGGCTTAGAAGGGTGATAAGTCTATAATTAGTGCCGGATCTGACATCTCCTTTTTTTTTTTTTTTTTTTTGTGGATGGGTATGATCTGGCCTGTTCTCCATTCTGTTGGTAAATTTGCTTTCTTTAGCATTGTGTTGAACAGTTTCCTTAGGTAATTTATTATGATTTCTCCTTCTTTTTCCAGAAGTTCTTTTTGAATGTTGTCTATGCCTGGTGCTTTATCATTTCTCATTTGTTTGATTACTCTATGTATTTCTTCATTTAAGATGTCTTTTGTATCAGAAGTTTCTTCTGGGTTGAAGGCATCTTGATCTATGTTTTCTTCAGCTGCGAATGTTTCCTTAAAATGATTAGCCCATATTTCTTTTATTGTTTTACTGCTACTTGTTGTGGTTCCATCTTGCTGCAATATTGAAACTGAGTTGGGTGAGTATATTCTAGTTATCTCTAACTATTTCATAAGCAGTCTTGAAGTCACGTTTTTTGTATGTTTCTTCACACATTCCTGCTTTTTCTTCTAAATATGTGATTTTTGCTAATCTGCATTTTTGCTTCTATTTCTATTTTCAAATTTTTGAATAATATTCTATTTTCTTTTGAGAGGTTAGTTTTGGATATTCTTTCTCTCTCCCGTAAGTCCAAAATCTCTGGTGTAAGCCAATCTTTATTTACTCTTATCTGGTAGCCCAGGTGTTTTGTTGCTGTTTCTCTAATAATTTTTTTATCTTTTTTCCAAGACTGTATCTAAAGCAAGATTATTTAATTTTTCTTTCAATATTCTCAGATAGTTAGATCTGGTCAAGCTATCATTCAGTTTTGAGATGTCTTCTTTTGTTTTTGGTGGTTTTTTCTCTTTCTTTTGAAACTGATTTTTAGTTTGGCTGATAGCAGCTCATGGTCTGCATCCATGTCAATCTTTTTTAATGTTTTGACATTTTGGAATGAATGTTTCCATTTCTTATTAATGATTATATAGTCTATACAGTTTTTGATTTTATTGTATGGTGATGTCAAGGTATTTGTGTTGTGGTAGAATAAAGTATTTGTGATAAACAGTTGATTTATTTTGCAAAAATTAATCTAGTCCTCTCTCGCCTCTATCTTTCCATGACCAAATTTTCCCATAACTTCTGCTTTATCTTCAGAGTACTGACCAATCTTTGCATTAAAATCTCCCATAATAATTAGGATATCTCTTGTACTTGTTTGCATGATTTCTTCTTGCATTTGTTCAAGAAACTGATTATATTCCTCCTCTTCATGTGATTGGTCTGGGCATAAACTATTATTTATATATATTCCTTTTTTTTTTTTTGCTTTGAATCTTACTGAAACGATTCTAGAGGAAATTGGTCTTACATCAACTATTGAGGTTAGAAGCCATTTTTTAATGATTAGTGCTAAACCGCTGATGAAAAAAAAAATTACATTACCTAAAAGTGAGAGAGATAAAGACTGCATGCTTCTGTACTTTCTACTACTACAGAAAAATACAGACATTATATTTTTGTATCATAATTATGAAGGTATAAACCAAATATGTTGATTTATACCTTCATAATTATGGTGCTTTATCAATCTGTTTATATGCATATGATTATTACTAGTATCTCCATGATGTCCTAGGAATTCTCACAGAAGGAGCATTAACCTTATAGAATTCCTCTCATACCTTTTCTTAAATTCATTTGATGGTAATGCATTCAAAACTTCCTCTAGGAATTCATTCAATCATTCATCTCTCTCTCTCAAAATGTGCGTGTAGTTTTTTATTTCAGTGCATTTCCATCAATGAGTTTCGCCAATTGCCTAGTTTGTATTTTGGTTATAATTTATATCTTGAAATGTAGATTATTTTGTAAAAGGAGGTCTAGCTTCCTCTCAAAATTACCCCCCACCCCAAAGTCTTTTTTACATTATAGCCATTCAGAGACATGGCGTTTGATTTGGAGATTTCTAGATGATGAAAATCCAAGATATTATGAGCTCTGGTTAATAAGATCTGGAAAACCTACATTTACAAACACAGGTTTTCATTATATTTGTCACTCTTCCTGACACTACTTTTTGCAAAGAACTGTGCTTGAGGAGTGATAAACCTAACTTACGAGTGAACAGAGGTTTCTGATGTATGGAAGCAGAAGCAGACCATATGGGAAATTATTAGCATCTATATGAGTTGCCCAGTTGTGAAGTTACTTCATGAAAACTTTGTTTGATTACACTTAGATAAAGGTTTAAACCAAGAATATAATTTCTTGGCATCTTTAATTTATAGTATAACCAAATGAGAAAACTCTCAACATTTATCTCTAATCCAGAGTATTTCAGTAATAAGGTGTGACACCTTTTGGCTACGTGTATATATGAGGGTAGTCTGAAAAGTTCTCAGCCTAACAATGAAAAAATTTATTTATAATTTCAAAATTATTTTTCGAGATAATCTCCCTTCAGACTAATACATTTATTCCAGTTATGCTCCATATCTTGTCCCTGTAGTGATTCTCAGTAAAATCTGCAAAATACACCTCCACAGCTGCAATCACCTCTTGATTCGAAGAAAAACACTGACCAGCATGGAAGAGTTTTAGCTTTGGGAAGAGATGAAGTCAGAGGGAGCCAAATCTGGGGAATAGGTTGGATGTTCCAACAATTCATAATGCAGATCCCTTAATTTTCCCACTGCCAAAACATCTTTGTGGGAAGGTGCATTGTCCTGATGAAAGATACTTTTTTCTTCTGCAAACCGGGTCTTTTCTCACAAATTTTTTCGTCATGTCTGATTAAATGATCGGAATAATATTCCCTGTTTATTGTTTTACCCTTTTCAAGATAAGTGATAAACAAAATGCCTTTAGCATCCCAAAACACCGATGCCATGACCTTTCCTGCTGATGGAACCAACTTTATCTTCTTTGGCACTGAACAACTGGCTTCTGTCCACTGTTTTGACTGCTGTTTGGATTCTAGTGTGTAATGGTGAATCCCAGTCTCATCCATAGTAATAAATCGATGCATAAAATCTTGTTAAAATGTTCCAAGCACTGTTCAGAGATTTTCATGTGAGTGCATTTTCGATCTGCTGTGAGCAAGCACAACCCATCTTGCATAAAGCTTTTTCATATGAAATTCTTCATGCAAAATATATCCTATATGTTCTTTTGAAATATCTATATTCTCAGCAATTTCACGCACTTTGACTCACCGGTCATCCAATACCATATTGTGCACTTGATCAATGATTTCTGGTGTTGTTACACTTTTTGGATGTCCTTCACGTGGATCATCTTCAAGGCTGATACAGCCACGTTTAAACTCGGCAGCCCATTTCTTAATTGTCGAAAATGAAGGAGAAGAATGCCCATAAACTTTTATGAACTTCGAATGAATTTCTTTTGCCGTTAAGCCCTCTTTTATAACCACATGATACTTACCTTTATCTATTTCAAGGGATACAGACAACACTTTTGCTTCAGACAGCTATATAAAACAAAATACTTGAAAGAATGACTTGCAATTTCACATGGATGCTTATGACAGATGTACCAACTTATATATATAAAAAGATCTTGCCGATAGTGTTGCCATCTATGGTCAAGGAGAACCTTTCAGACCACCCTCGTATATGGAAATATAACTTCTGCATTACTTCAACCTTTGTATCACCCCAGGCATCCCTTTCTGTTTCACATCCTCCAGCAAGTTGTTGTGGGTAAAAAGCTGCTATCTGTTATCAAAGAGCCTATGCCAATTCAACTAGCCACCTCCTAGTTAATGGGTTCCTGTCAGACCCGGTCAAAATTCAAAAAAGAGTCAAGCAAAGCTGGATAAGTTCTTGAAACTTTCTAACAGTTAATTGACGATACACGTGCTGTGTGAGGAATAACAGTTCCTTCGACTATGAAGGAAAATAAGATATTAACATATGACAATGATGTAGCCAGCACTTTGAAGGATAATGATTCCACATACATCTGTAGAATGGAATTCTTGGTATTTTTGGTATTTTGGAAAAATTCAGCAAGATCAGTTTATTAACTACTAATACAGACAAGAGAAAATTAAGTTTTTGGAAAGTGGGATTTTGGAGGCATTCCTTTTGGTCTAACCCCTAGAGACAGCCCCTCATTATCCCTTCTGCACTTATCCAATATATTACCAGTTCAAGAACTTATATACAAAAACACTGAAACCTTAGAAGACAGGAAAACAGGGCCACTTTCCATATCTTCTAAAGCCACAGCAGCTAAAACAATAATCTTCCCTGCTCAGTTGTACATAATAAATATTACAGACATCACAGAAGCTGAAGAAAAGCAATTATACAGTAAGCCTGTGCAATTTTTTTGGTCCAACCAATAACAAGAAGTTAAAAAGGAATTTCTTCAACTATCAAAGAAGCATGGAGGATTTAGGCTTCCAGTCTTAAAATTCTGTTATTCAAGCAATACAGCTTCAAAAATCCATAAAATTTTGCAGACTTTTCCTGTACTACCTGGGTTTTCATCTACTCCTGTTTGGAATAAATGATTATAAAGGTCCAAAAGCTGAGATTGTTCCTGAATACTACAACATTCTGGCACTGACATTCTTTCCATTAAAAAAAAGTAAATTTTGGTATAAAGAAACTTAATCACTTTTGCTGCAAACTTCTGCAGTTGGATACTGACAACAACACTTTGTTTCATGACTTAATGAAGTTCCAAGGATACTCTAACAGGAGGGATCTTGATTGGAGAATTGCATATGATTGCCTTCCAGTCAACACCATCAAATGGAGGTACTTTAACATTGGAGATTCAATCTGTAACATCTGTTACCGATTGGAAACAGTAGAGCATGCATTCTATAGCTGCCCCTCTTGCCTTGAGTATTTGGAACAAATCATGTCATGTGCTGGACATTCCATTACTTAGAACAGAATAGGTTATTTTTTGCAGTAGCCACCACCTGTGAGCAATTGAAAGAGAATTTTGATTTTTATAATTAATGAATTAAAATATCATTTATGGAAGGTTAGAAAGAAACATGGATTTGAAAACCAGCAATATGACATTCAAATGCTTTATAATATCGTATTGTGGAAATTTTATTGTTCAGTCAGATGATTTTTGTGTTTAGAAAGAAGCATTCTAGAAGATATCATATTTTTGGCTCAGTGGTGTAGACCAGAGCTTCTTAAACTTTTCCCAATTGCGACCCCTTTTTTGTCTGAGAAATTTTTATATGACCCTGGGTTAGGGATCCTAGTCCCATAAAATATGGGATAGTCCTGTTATCTCGAGAAAACTGTTCGGGACAGCTTTTTGTTCTGCATTTTCGAGTTCAAGACTGAATAGCAAAATTGATGAGTTACAATTTCTATTCTATTACATAGATCGCTCTCCGTCATTACAGGGAACCGTAGACAGGTTGCTAATTTCTCAAGGCGAGTGATGGCAACACTGCAACAATGATAAGTTCATTTGAACAGTGCGCATATGCATTGACATTTTGGCATCTGCCGTGATATTGGCTCAGCTTTAAATAGCACAGAACGGTCCACTTGACCCATGCCATTTTAGAAGCTTGCTTCGAGAGAAACAGGTGTGCTCCAGAGTATTAATTACTGTACAGCTGCTGTTAAAATGCATGGTTTTCAATTCTCCTGTGGCCCTGTTGAATGCTGAAAATGCTGAAAAGGAAGTGTGATCATACAGACGCTTTAAAAATTCAATTTCTGTTTTTAAAAAAAAAATCTACTAAATTGGGCGAGACAGATAAAGTGGAGTGTACAGTTTGTGGTGGCTTGTTTAGCATATGAAAATATGCAGCCTAACAATTTGATTTACTATTTGTTTACTTATACTTAGTAAAGTGTGTGCATAGTAAACCTTACCACGCACACACTTGGAAAGTTAGAATCATTTAGTAAGACTGGCACATGTGAAGTATTTGCATACTAAACTTTCACCGTCAGTCATAAGTGTCCAGTATTTTTTTCCAATGTATCTGGGATCCCTATCCTGGGTATATAGGTATACAAATCAAACATTTACTGATAATAAATCATAAAGAAATTTATTTTAAAAGAATTCTTTAGTATACATATAATTTTACCATTTACATAAAGAATTACAATACAATAGTCTCAAATCTAAGCCAAGGTGTTTCTGGCAGCGTTCGTTGGCATTGCATGGCGTGATGGCATGCTCAGTGCAATGTTACATGTTGTGTGTTCAGAACACAAGCTGCAGTGAAATAGCACGATTCAATATGGGCGAGTGCTGCCAGAAACACCTCGGATTCATTACACATTTGATTTTGAATTAACTTTTGGTCATTTTGCATTCAGAAACCTTTTACTGTTGCCAAATTTTTCGTGACCCGTCACATTCTGTTATGCAACCCCAAATGGGATTATGACCCACAGTTTAAGAAGCGCTGGTGTAGACCAACCACATTATGCAATATTCACCAGGGGAGAATAAAATTCTATTTTTGCTATAAGAGGTTTTTTAAATGGTTCGATCTTTTCTGGCTTCCATTTTTGATTTTTTAAATGGTTCCATCCTCTTAATTGCAGGGATGACTGGAGAGCGATCCCAGGCAGAGAAGGCCAACTCAAGGCAGTTAAGGCTTAAGGCCTTAACTCAAATAAGGTTAAGCTAACCACCTGGGTATCAGTAATCTTTTCGCTTCAGTTTCAGTTGGTCTTTCGGTTGTTCGTCTATATAAGATTAGTGAAAAAGGAAAACTGATAGCCTTTAGCTATATGAAAATATAAAAAAGCTAAGGCCTTTTCTCTCTCACACACTATCTATCTGTCTTTTCTTTCTCCTAATACTATCAGGGTCTCTTGCATCCCAATACTAACTACTTTAGGCCTATTATGAGCACCCCTTTATTTTTTCACCTCAATAAAGGTCAAAACCAGTCTGGGTAGTGACCCTTCCCATGATGCATAGCATTATACATGTCCATAAGGATATGTGCTTTCATTATGGGATACTAAAGCAAGTGATGCGAAGTCATTGGCCTCATCAGTTGTCCAGTACTGAAATTACTTCACGCACAAACTTTGTTTTCTTACACGTGGATAAAGGATTAAACAAGAATATAATTTCTTGGCATCTTTAATTTATAAACTTCAATATTAGAAATTATTGAATAGCTGGTAATTAATTTACGGAATTAACAACGCATATAAAGTAAATTAATTAAAGATAACTTTAATGAATCACTTCTATATTTCGACAATGTCACATTGTCATCTTCAGGAACATAAAGATATGGTATGTGCACTACAGGAACTAACAAAGCAAATGAGGAAGAAATTAAGACACTAATTTTGTTCCTAAAGTCCTAATGGTGCCCTCTTGCGGGCTAATTTGGTAGTCTTGGCCGTTGGGCTGAAGTTCTCATAATGAAAGTCTCCCAAATTTGGGGCAATTTCATGCACCCAAATTTGTTGAGGTTAGGAACGTTTTTTAGAGCTGCTGAAGATTCTTTGAATAATCTTTCGTATTTAAACTTGCTGCGATGGATTATTTTTGTCTTCTTCCAACGAATTTTATGGTGGGTATCTAAGGCATGGTCTGCCAGCCCAGAGCGGCTGTACTGGTGAAACCGGATGTAGTCTTGGTGTTCTGAAATCCTGATATTTGTTGTTCTGCCTGTTTGGCCAAAGTAGGACAATTTGCAGCTGCAAGGGACCTGGTATACACCAGGTAGGTCTAGGGGAAGTGGTTGGTCTTTGGTAGAGCGGATAAGGGATGCCAACTTTTTATATGGTCTGTAACAGGAAGTAAGGTCATATTTCTTGAAGATATTAGTTATTTTTTCAGAGGTGCCCTGGATGTAGGGGATAGTGATAGACGTGGTGTAGTCTTTATTGTTGAGGGGGGGAGGGAGGGTTGTGGTTTTCAGGTTTTAGTATTTTTTGGATTTTTTGGGGGTTATAGCCATTGGCTAAGAAAGTGTTGAGGATGTGGTTTAGTTCCATATTCAGGGCCTTGTCATCTGAGCAGATTAATTTTGCCCTGTTATATAGTGTTTTTATCACCCCATATTGTTGTGAGGGGGGGGGTGGGATTGCTGGTGAATGTATCTGCCAGTGTGGGTGGGTTTTCTGTAAACAGAGAAAACCAAAGATCCATCAAGCTGGCGGGTGATTAAAGTGTCTAGGAAGGGGAGGGTGTTGTTTTCCTCTTTTTCTAAGGTGAACTGGACTCTGGGATGTTGGTTGTTTAAGTGTGTTAGGAAGGAGTGGAGTGAGTCTGAGCCATGTGGCCAAATAGCAAACACATCATCCACATAACGAAGCCAAATAGTGGGTTTTTGTGGGGCGGAGTTTAAGGCTTTTTCTTCAAATGTCTCCATAAAGAAATTGGCCAAGGGTGGGGAAAGTGGTGAATCCATGGCTGTCCCCTCTATCTGTTTGTAGAACTTTCCTTGCCAAACGAAATAGCCTGAGTTCATTGTGAACTGAAATAGGGCTGAGATATCGGGAGGAAACTTGGCTTGGATGAGCTCAAGGGTTTCTTTGAGTGGGACATTAGTGAATAGGGAGGAGACGTCAAAACTGACCATTATGTCAGTGTGTTGGAGTGTGAGGTTTTCTATACTGGCTTTAAAGTGGGCCGAGTTTTTTATGTGTGATGGTGTGTTGCCAGTGTAGTGTGTGAGCGTTTTGGCTAAATGTTTGGCTAATTTATATGTGGGGGAATCAATGCCATCCACTATGGGACGTAATGGCACATTTTGTTTATGTATTTTTGGGAGTCCATATAATCGGGGGGGTCTAGAGTTATAAGGTTTAAGCTTGTTGGTGACTTCCACAGGCCAAGAAGTGACTTTCTTAAGGAGTCTGTGGATAGTTCTAATCTGAGAGCTGGTCAGATTATATTCAATGGGGAGGTAAGTAGTACGGTCTCGTATTAAGGAATTTAGCTTACCTTTGTAGTCTTTTTGATTGAGTACCACAGTGGCGCTTCCCTTATCAGCTTTGGAGATTACTATTTTTTTGTTGTTTTTTAATTCTTGTAGGGCTGTATATTCGTTTTTGGATAAGTTGGATTTTGGAGGTTTGGCTTTAGTGAGAACACCGACTACATCCAGTCTCACGTTGTTGGCGATATGGATAGGCAGGTTGTGAATTCCAAATTAATTAATTCCGTAAATTAATTACCAGTTATGTCTAACCAACGTATAAGTCTTACCACTAGAATATTGAATAGCTGTTGTAATAGATGTGATAGATATGGTATGAAGGTCAGCAATAAAAAGACAAAGACAATGAAAATAGGCAGAATCATTGAAAATGTCAACTGTGTTGTGAATGGAGAACCTGTGGAACAAGTAAAACATTTTAGCTACTTAGGCACGATTTTTACTGAAGATGGTAAATTAAATATAGAAATAGACAACAGAATCAGCAAAGCTGGTATGGTGGGAAGTCAATTGAATAAATTCATATGGAATAAGAAAGAAATTAGTCGGAACACTAAATTAGCTGTATACAAGACAGTGTTCAAACCAATTTTAACTTATGGATCTGAGAGCTGGGTCAGAAGTAAAACACTTGACCAAAGACTAGAGACCGCAGATATGAGAGTCCTGAGAAAGATTAGAGGCGTGAACAGATGGCATCAATGACAATATCATATTAAAAATGAGGATATTAGGAAAGAACTTGACATTGTCAGCATTCAGGAATGCGTTAGCAGAGCTAATCTCAGGTGGTATGGTCACTTAAATAGAATGGGAGAGGAAAGATTAGCAAAACAAGTGTTCTCTGCCAGGTTGGCAGGAAAACGACCCAGAGGAAGACCAAGATATAGGTGGATTGATATGGTACAAAGTGCCTTAGACGATAGAAATATAAGATCTGATAATGTTGGAGTCTTGACAAGTAACAGAGTGATTTGGAGGAAAATTGTAGATAGGAAGTTAGTAATGATGTAATTTTTTCATGTAGTACTGTCATATCCTGTACATGGCAGGAATTTGATGATGATGATGAATATCAGAAATGGTATATCAGAATATTAATGCTTCCAGGTGCCGTCTCCAAGATTAAAATGATTCTGGGATGGAGCTGTTTATAATTTGCAGAAAAATCATGAGTTCATATCAGTATTGCCAAATTTTAAACAGATATTAATATATTTAATATCTGTTCAAATAATATATATTTGGCTTTGTTCAACGTCAAAAGAAAGGCTGAAAATGAATGGCTGAAATAAACATTCTTCCAAATGTTCAACGTAATAGTTGACAAAGGGAGAGGGCAATGGCTGTGATTAACAATTCATAAAAGCCGTGTATTGTTTTGGTTTCGCCAGGTTAAATAATCTGACTATATGACAGACTTAAGTCTGTCATATAGTCAGAAGTCTGTCATCATAAAATATTGATATAAATGAAAATCATCAGATTAAAATGCTGTCAAAAGCATGCTGATTTAAAAAAAAAAAAAAAGATGTTGAAAATAATGACTATAATTTCACAGACTTTTGGATTCTTGTTTTTAGACAGGAAATCAAAGGAATTTTTAATGTGATTGCATACTGTCAGTAACAGGAGTTAGAAGACATGATAAATATTTAGCAATGTGGAAGCAGGACTGCCAAATGAATCCACTGTAATATGCAATGGCAACCAGAGAAGGCTGTGTATCCTTGAGCTCTTCTGTGAAGTGTCTTAGTTTCTTCAGTTCTCTTGATTTAGCAATTTATTTAGTATGGACCAAGCAATTTATTTAGTAAGATCTATGCCAATCAATCAGTAGGTACTGTGATTTTGAAGGAGCAGAGAATTTCGTACAGAATTTAGTTGTTTATGTTAGAGGCTTAATGGAGTGAAACAGCACTGAGGAAGGATTAAAAATAACATTTACTTCTTCCATATTTTATCTCTGAGACGTTGTCAAGGAGTACAATATGAGACTTGTAACATGCGCACAACACAAAACTAAATGACATGAAAGACTACAATCCTAACTAGGCAGAGTGTCCTCTGTGGGCACCTGTTGGAAGGCTGGGATATAACTGAGATCTTAAAGTATCAGTGTTTCCCATATTCTGAGAAGTTTTATGCAATCATATTTATTCAAATTAAACCGATTTTTGAGAGTAGCTGCAGGTTCTAAAAACAATCCTTTTCTAAGTTTACTGTGATGGAGCATGGCAATTTTTTCTCAATTGGTTCTATGAGTCGTATCCAAAGAATGGTTTGCAAGTCCTGATTGATGGCAGTCATGACTGCAAACATATTTTTTATGTTATTCCATGCAGATGGTGACTGATCTTCCTGTCTCTCCATAGTAGGACAGTTTTGAGAGGGGCTGAGTCAAGAGCTTGTTTTTCCAAATGTTCCATAAAAAAATTGGTGGTGGTGGCATGTGTGTGTGGGGGGGGGGAGGAGAACCCACAGAGGTGCCCTCTATCTTTTTATAAATTTCATTATTTCAAGAGAAATATCTGAAATTGATAGGAAAGGAAAAGAGATCTGTGATATCAGGAGGAAAACTTTAAAAATTTTTTTTTTTTTTTTTTTTTTTTTATAAGTGATAAGGTATTATTCAAGAGAATGTTAGTGAATAGTGATATGATGTCAAAGCTAACCAATATATCTGTAATTATTAAATTCTCAATAGAAGTTTTAAAATGATTAGAGTTTTTAATGTAGGATGTGGAATGACTAGCGAGGGGGGGGAAGACTTGCTAACTGTTTTGCTAATTTATAGCATGGGGAATCAGTAGCATCTACTATAGGTCTTAGGGGAGAATTCGGCTTGTAGATTTTGGTAAACAGTATATCAAGGGAGGGGAGACCTGAAGGATTTAAGTTTTTTGTGATTTTAGGAGGCGAGGAAGAAACTTTTCTGAGTAAACTAATTTTCTGATCTGGGATTCGATCCTTGGTCTGCAAAGCTCGATTGACCACAGACCACTTTGGATAAGAATCACAGAATCAACTGGTAAAAGACCACAATGTATCAGCATAATTTGAATTAAATGTGGTTGCATAAAATCTGCAGACTATTATGCCTAGGATAATTTCTGACAATACAGACCTCTAAATTTATGGTAGAGTTAATATTATTGAATAGTTCTCTTTGCGGCAAATAGTAAATGCATTGTTAATATAATAGAGCCATAGCAAGGACTTTAGAAGAGCAAATTTAGCATTTTTAACTCAAATGAATCCATTAGGAGGGAGAGTTTTTATGCCATATGAAATAACCTGAATAATTTAAGCAGAGCAAAAATGTTAAGTGGGATTTTTTTTTTCCTTAACATTTCTTCCAATGGAATGTTCACAAACAGCTGCTGATGCCAAACTTTACCATGCAGGGATTCTTTAGTTTTAGCTTCTCTGCTAATGATCTGAAATGAAGCATTAACAATTTTTTAAGAAGTTATTTAAACTCTACCTCCTCTAAATCCCTTTCTGTATTTATGTTATAAACAATGTGTTCACTCTTGACTGCCACATAGCCAGTTTAGATCCAGTTCAGGCCCATGTAGATCTATTTTTAACATACTTAAACAGTTTAAACCCTAGAATAAAATGTGTGCTAGAAATTAAAAATGACTACTACTGCTTACCATTTCTATATACTTACTCATCAGAATCTCATTGATCTCTTTCTTATGCTATCTAAAGAACCCCCCCCCACACACACACACTAAAAACAGATGTATAAATAACAATTCATACCATCATCCTGCATAGAAGTACGGCATAATACACACAGAGCTAGAGACATATGTTTTGACACCATAAAAATGAACTGGAAGAAATCTTAAATAGCATCACAAGTATTTTCTACACAAATTTATGATTACATCTTTTGCCTAATGGCAAAGTTCTTAAAAAGAAATGAGAGAACTCATTTGCAGTGTGAAAATTTTATTATAATTGGCTTCTTATGCTCATGATGCCTATCTTGAATTAAGCATATATTAAGGTTTCAAAAATAAATATTGGAGGATAAGGCTCATATTTAATTACAAAAATTAGATGGACTTCAACATGTTTTTAACATGTTAGCTGACAGCATCAGGAAAGGCAGTATAGAACATGCTAAAAGGTCTGAACACTTAACAACATTGCTTTTCTTGAATGAAAGTAACTGATAATGTAATAGCTAGTCTGTGTATTGTTCCATAAGTCTCTAAGTATATTTGTCTTAGAGGTCTTGGATGTTACATAAATGAATAAGAAATTTCCAGATCATAAAGTATAAGATCTTGGTTTCTGGTCAAGGTACCATGTCAATGAATCACTTCAACAGACTCCTTAAACATTCTTACAAAAAAGGCTATCCTCTAAGTATGGGATGGAAGTGCAGAGCCAATCCATATCCTGATATTCAGAGAAGTCGTGTGCAGTGAAAGCACTTTTTTCTTTCCTTTTATGTTCCATGTTGCCTATGTGCTTTTTCTTATGGATTTCAAAACTTCTCTCCATTTGACTGATATAAACTTGACATAAAAACATGGAATCCTATATACCACAGAGTACTTTACATATGGAATACTGTCTTTAGATAAATGTAGGAAGTTATGTAAGAAATGGACTGGTTAAAAGGAAGTTTGGACTTAAATTGTTCTTAAAAGTTAACTGTCTTGATGCCACTCATGTACGATAAAGAAATGGTGTCCAAGTAATTAATTTATGGAGATGCATGAGCTGGTTTATCAGTAAATACTAGTTTGTTGAATAACCTTCTTCAATAGCCATTTAGAAGGAACTGGCTGAAAAATAGTCAAAATTTTTCTTTTCTTTCCTTTTACTTATTTATTTTTGTTTCTTAATTTTTAATATTCCTTAAAATCCAGTTCTTTAAGAATGTGATGATACTTAACTTTTGTTGAGGATGGTGAAATTAGTTCGCATGTAGATATTGCCCCATGTGAGTTGGATTTCTATAGACACATAACCCTATGCTTCCACTGTTTATTTTTTAACATCCAAAAATGATAATCTGTTATACATCTCATCATCATCAAATTCCTGCCATGTATCCTCAAGGGTGTACAGGATATGACAGTACTACATGAAAAAATTACATCATTACTAACTTCCTATCTACAATTTTCCTCCAAATCAGTCTGTTACTTGTCAAGACTCCGACATTATCAGATCTTATATTTCTATCGTCTAAGGCACTTTGTACCATATCAATCCACCTATATCTTTCTAGTAGTAAGACTTATACGTTGGTTAGACATAACTGGTAATTAATTTACGGAATTAACAACGCATATGAAGTATTTTAATTAAAGATAACTTTAATGAATCACTTCTATATTTCGGCAATGTCACATTGCCATCTTCAGGAACATAAAGATATGGTATGTGCACTAAGGAACTAACAAAGCAAATGAGGAAGAAAGTAAGAAACTACTTTTGTTCCTAAAGTCCTAATGGTGCCCTCTTGCGGGCTAATTTGGTAGTCTTGGCAGTTGGGCTAAAGTTCTCATAATGAAAGTCTCCCAAATTTGTGGCAGTTTCATGCACCCAAATTTGTTGAGGTTAGGAACGTTTTTTAGAGCTGCTGAAGATTCTTTGAATAATCTTTCGTATTTAAACTTGCTGCGATGGATTATTTTTGTTTTCTTCCAACGAATTTTATGATGGGTATCTAAGGCATGGTCTGCCAACCCAGAGCGGCTGTACTGGTGAAAACGGATGTAGTCTTGGTGTTCTGAAATCCTGATATTTGTTGTTCTGCCTGTTTGGCCAAAGTAGGACAATTTGCAGCTGCAAGGGACCTGGTATACACCAGGTAGGTCTAGGGGAAGTGGTTGGTCTTTGGTAGAGCGGATAAGGGATGCCAACTTTTTATATGGTCTGTAACAGGAAGTAAGGTCATATTTTTTGAGGATATTAGTTATTTTTTCAGAGGTGCCCTGGATGTAGGGGATAGTGATAGACTTGGTGTAGTCTTTATTGTGGGGGGGGGGGGGGGGTTTGTGGTTTATAGGTTTTAGTATTTTTTGGATTTTTTTGGGGTTATAGCCATTGGCTAAGAAAGTGTTAAGGATGTGGTTTAGTTCCAATGTCAGGGCCTTGTCATCTGAACAGATTAATTTTGCCCTGTTATATAGTGTTTTTATCACCCCATATTGTTGTGAGGGGGGGGGGGGTGGGATTGCTGGTGAATGTATCTGCCAGTGTGGGTGGGTTTTCTGTAAACAGAGAAAACCAAAGATCCATCAAGCTGGTGGGTGATTAAAGTGTCTAGGAAGGGGAGGGTGTTGTTTTCCTCTTTTTCTAAGGTGAACTAGATTCTGGGATGTTGGTTGTTTAAGTGTGTTAGGAAGGAGTGAAGTGTGTCTGAGCCATGTGGCCAAATAGCAAACACATCATCCACATAACGAAGCCAAATAGTGGGTTTTTGTGAGGCGGAGTTTAAGGCTTTCTCTTCAAATGTCTCCATAAAGAAATCGGCCAAGGGTGGGGAAAGTGGTGAACCCATGGCTGTCCCCTCTATCTGTTTGTAGAACTTTCCTTGCCAAACGAAATAGCCTGAGTTCATTGTGAACTGAAATAGGGCTGAGATATCGGGAGGAAACTTGGCTTGGATGAGCTCAAGGGTTTCTTTGAGTGGGACATTAGTGAATAGGGAGGAGACGTCAAAACTGACCATTATGTCAGTGTGTTGGAGTGTGAGGTTTTCTATACTGGCTTTAAAGTGGGCTGAGTTTTTTATGTGTGATGGTGTGTTGCCAGTGTAGTGTGTGAGCGTTTTGGCTAAATGTTTGGCTAATTTATATGTGGGGGAATCAATGCCATCCACTATGGGACGCAATGGCACATTTTGTTTATGTATTTTTGGGAGTCCATATAATCGGGGGGGTCTAGAGTTATAAGGTTTAAGTTTGTTGGTGACTTCCACAGGCCAAGAAGTGACCTTCATAAGGAGTCTGTGGATAGTTCTAATCTGAGAGTTGGTCGGATTATATTCAATGGGGAGGTAAGTAGTACGGTCTCGTATTAAAGAATTTAGCTTACCTTTGTAGTCTTTTTGATTGAGTACCACAGTGGCGCTTCCCTTATCAGCTTTGGTGATTACTATTTTTTTGTTGTTTTTTAATTCTTGTAGGGCTGTATATTCGTTTTTGGATAAGTTGGATTTCGGAGGTTTGGCTTTAGTGAGAACACCGACTACATCCAGTCTCACGTTGTTGGCGATGTGGTTAGGCAGGTTGCGAATTCCACGCTGTATTTGGATCATGATTTCTTCAGCAGGTATCCTTTTTGGAGCTAGGGCGAAATTGTGACCACGTGAAAGTGTGGTGAGTGCTTCAGGCTTTAAAACTGCCGACGAGAGGTTGACTACTGTGTTAAGTGGTGGCTGGGGTACAGAAGTAGAAGTCTTTGTCAGGTTTTCGTATTTTTTCACGTGCCGACTACGTATTTTTTCGAATTCCTTTCTTGCCGATGTGCATGAGATGTCATGAAGTATAGACCAAAGATCAAGGCCGAGTGTGTTAGAAAGCTCTTCCTCTAGCGCCCGTAAGATTTTGTTTTCGTTGGCCAGGAGAACGCGCGTCGCGGTAATTTGTTCTCTTAAGAGGGCGAAGCTAGTGCGGTTATAAATGCGTAGAGCTTTCTCGGAAGTGAAACGGTGCTTCAATTTAACACAGTTGGGGATCACTTTGTTATCCCGGCAGCGTTTTAGGAACGTCAGACGATTTATTTGCCTCGATATCTTCAACCTCAATTTGCCGTATTGACGGGCCTTTCGTGCGATTGCATCTCCGTGGATGATCATGATTCTAGTAGTAAGACTTATACGTTGGTTAGACATAACTGGTAATTAATTTACGGAATTAACAACGCATATGAAGTATTTTAATTAAAGATAACTTTAATGAATCACTTCCATATTTCGGCAATGTCACATTGCCATCTTCAGGAACATAAAGATATGGTATGTGCACTAAGGAACTAACAAAGCAAATGAGGAAGAAAGTAAGAAACTACTTTTGTTCCTAAAGTCCTAATAGTGCCCTCTTGCGGGCTAATTTGGTAGTCTTGGCAGTTGGGCTGAAGTTCTCATAATGAAAGTCTCCCAAATTTGGGGCGGTTTCATGCACCCAAATTTGTTGAGGTTAGGAACGTTTTTTAGAGCTGCTGAAGATTCTTTGAATAATCTTTCGTATTTAAACTTGCTGCGATGGATTATTTTTGTTTTCTTCCAACGAATTTTATGATGGGTATCTAAGGCATGGTCTGCCAACCCAGAGCAGCTGTACTGGTGAAAACGGATGTAGTCTTGGTGTTCTGAAATCCTGATATTTGTTGTTCTGCCTGTTTGGCCAAAGTAGGACAATTTGCAGCTGCAAGGGACCTGGTATACACCAGGTAGATCTAGGGGAAGTGGTTGGTCTTTGGTAGAGTGGATAAGGGATGCATAGTCGGCACGTGAAAAAATACGAAAACCTGACAAAGACTTCTACTTCTGTACCCCAGCCACCACTTAACACAGTAGTCAACCTCTCGTCGGCAGTTTTAAAGCCTGAAGCACTCACCGCACTTTCACGTGGTCACAATTTCGCCCTAGCTCCAAAAAGGATACCTGCTGAAGAAATCATGATCCAAATACAGCGTGGAATTCGCAACCTGCCTAACCACATCACCAACAACGTGAGACTGGATGTAGTCGGTGTTCTCACTAAAGCCAAACCTCTGAAATCCAACTTTTCCAAAAACGAATATACAGCCCTACAAGAATTAAAAAACAACAAAAAAATAGTAATCACCAAAGCTGATAAGGGAAGCGCCACTGTGGTACTCAATCAAAAAGACTACTAAGGTAAGCTAAATTCTTTAATACGAGACCGTACTAGTTACCTCCCCATTGAATATAATCCGACCAACTCTCAGATTAGAACTATCCACAGACTCCTTAAGAAGGTCACTTCTTGGCCTGTGGAAGTCACCAACAAACTTAAACCTTATAACTCTAGACCCCCCCGATTATATGGACTCCCAAAAATACATAAACAAAGTGTGCCATTGCGTCCCATAGTGGATGGCATTGATTCCCCCACATATAAATTAGCCAAACATTTAGCCAAAACGCTCACACACTACACTGGCAACACACCATCACACATAAAAAACTCGGCCCACTTTAAAGCCAGTATAGAAAACCTCACACTCCAACACACTGACATAATGGTCAGTTTTGACGTCTCCTCCCTATTCACTAATGTCCCACTCAAAGAAACCCTTGAGCTCATCCAAGCCAAGTTTCCTCCCGATATCTCAGCCCTATTTCAGTTCACAATGAACTCAGGCTATTTCGTTTGGCAAGGAAAGTTCTACAAACAGATAGAGGGGACAGCCATGGGTTCACCACTTTCCCCACCCTTGACCAATTTCTTTATGGAGACATTTGAAGAGAAAGCCTTAAACTCCGCCCCACAAAAACCCACTATTTGGCTTCGTTATGTGGATGATGTGTTTGCTATTTGGCCACATGGCTCAGACACACTCCACTCCTTCCTAACACACTTAAACAACCAACATCCCAGAATCCAGTTCACCTTAAAAAAAGAGGAAAACAACACCCTCCCCTTCCTAGACACTTTAATCACCCGCCAGATTGATTGATCTTTGGTTTTCTCTGTTTACAGAAAACCCACCCACACTGGCAGATACATTCACCAGCAATCCCACCCCCCCCCCTCACAACAATATGGGGTGATAAAAACACTATATAACAGGGCAAAATTAATCTGCTCAGATGACAAGGCCCTGACATTGGAACTAAACCACATCCTCAACACTTTCTTAGCCAATGGCTATAACCCCAAAAAAATCCAAAAAATACTAAAACCTATAAACCACACCCCCCCCCCTCCACAATAAAGACTACACCAAGTCTATCACTATCCCCTACATCCAGGGCACCTCTGAAAAAATAACTAATATCCTCAAAAAATATGACCTTACTTCCTGTTAAAGACCATATAAAAAGTTGGCATCCCTTATCCGCTCTACCAAAGACCAACCACTTCCCCTAGACCTACCTGGTGTATACCAGGTCCCTTGCAGCTGCAAATTGTCCTACTTTGGCCAAACAGGCAGAACAACAAATATCAGGATTTCAGAACACCAAGACTACATCCGTTTTCACCAGTACAGCCGCTCTGGGTTGGCAGACCATGCCTTAGATACCCATCATAAAATTCGTTGGAAGAAAACAAAAATAATCCATCGCAGCAAGTTTAAATACGAAAGATTATTCAAAGAATCTTCAGCAGCTCTAAAAAACGTTCCTAACCTCAACAAATTTGGGTGCATGAAACTGCCACAAATTTGGGAGACTTTCATTATGAGAACTTCAGCCCAACTGCCAAGACTACCAAATTAGCCCGCAAGAGGGCACCATTAGGACTTTAGGAACAAAAGTAGTTTCTTACTTTCTTCCTCATTTGCTTTGTTAGTTCCTTAGTGCACATACCATATCTTTATGTTCCTGAAGATGGCAATGTGACATTGCCGAAATATAGAAGTGATTCATTAAAGTTATCTTTAATTAAAATACTTCATATACTTCCACCTATATCTTGGTCTTCCTCTGAGTCGTTTTGCTGCCAACCTGGCAGAGAACACTTGTTTTGCTAATCTTTCCTCTCCCATTCTATTTAAGTGACCATACTACCTGAGATTAGCTCTGCTAATGCATTCCTGGATGCTGACAATGTCAAGTTCTTTCCTAATATCCCCGTTTTTTTTTAATATGATATTGCCATTGATGCCATCTGTTCACACCTCTAATCTTTCTCAGGATTCTAACCATCAATTTTGACAAATACAAAATGATGGTTATCCTTCTCAATAAACTTAATTTTGGAAAAACATTACAAATACAACATAGAATGCCTTTACGAACAAATTGTAGACCATACTCAACAATTTAAACATTCCAAATCAGCTGCTTGCTGCAATAACTAACATGTATCAGAACATTCAAATAGCTGTAAGAATCAATGAAAAAGTTACAGAATGGAAATCAATAAAGGGGGAGGGGATTCCGTCAAGGATGTGCAATGTCACCACTGTTATTTAATATCTATATAGATGAATTAGTAAAGGGCCTGTGTAGCTCAGTGGATGTGGTGTTTGCACACCACGGCGCTTGGCCGCACGAAGGAAGACTTGGTTTCGAGTCTAGTCGGCGACTAGAGGAAATTTTTCTGAGCCTTTTTTCGACCGGTTCCAAAGTTAGTCGATCTCTGGCACGGGCAAGCGGGTTTTTCCTCCCGGAAACTCGGGTTTTTCGTCCCGTAAACTCAAGAAAATCGACCGTAGGACCCACATTATTTCAGACATTAAATATAATATATTATGTTAGGGTTAGGGACCACGAGATGGCGGCACATTTGAGCCGTCTCTCTTCACTGTGTACCGCTTAATTAGTGATAGCCTTGGGCCATCTATCTCTGATTGGTACCAGTGGAGATTGAACTGCCCACTCAGTCTCCAAAAGTTAAATAGGGCTAAATGGTCTCGCCTACTCCCATATACGGGAATAAAAAAAGGCGTTAGTTGATTTTTTTTTTTTTTTTTGATGAATTAGTAAAGAAATGGAAAGAAAATATAAACCTGGCATTTAAACTGGATTGTGGAACTATGCTCAATACTCTTTTCTTCATAGATGACTAAATAATCATAGCAAGAAGTGAACTCCAAAAATCAGTATATGCCTTAAACATATGTGCAAAAATATTTGGAATGCAAATATCAACCGAAACAAAAATCTTAGAACAAATTAACTACTTCAAATAGTGCTGTATCGTATACAAAAGAAGCTGACATTGACATCAAAATTTACTAAAGATAACAGGATTGATCAATAATATTTCCAAACCTACCCAAGTTCAACAGAAAGAATTTATCAAGTTTTGGCAAGACTTTCTTTACTGCATTTAAGTGAATTATGGAGCATAAAAAATGCAAAAAACAAAAGAATAAAAACTGTAGGAATGAAATTCCTTCAGGACAGCAGGCTGTACTCTCTGGGATAAAAGCAGAAGCACAGAATTACATAAAGAACTAAAAATAGACTCAGTATTGGGCAAAGTATATGAATACCGAAAGAAGTGGATTGAACATATTGAAAGAATGGTAAGTTCAAGACTACCCCAAAAAATACTCTGATAGAGAAGTCACAGAAGGATATAGAAGTCAGGGACAACCAAGTAAAAAATGGAAATAGACCAGAACAGGCCACTAGGCTTCAATCCCTGAAAGGATGATGATGATAACTAAATATGAGGATAATCTTCTTGAATGTGGGTAAATATCAGAATGAGGAACTGGACAATGAGACTTATTTGTGTCTATGGTTCATTGGAAGGTTCTACTTCTACTAGAAGAATTTTTCAAGGCATTAGAAAAGGCAGCTGACACAACAAAAAAGGAAAAGCTGGTTCTTGTTGGAGATATAAAAGGAAATAGGAACTGAATACCAGACATACAGAAATGTTCTAGGAAATTTTGGAAAAAAAAATAAAGCTAATAATAATTTAAATTTTGTGTTTGTCAGGTTCGGACCCATCAAACGTGTGCAAAGATGTCTACATGTATAAGCACTAGAGAAGAACAGAGATCTGAAAGTTGTCCAACTGTCATGCACTCTGCAGACAAGAGTATACAAAAGAACATGCAGTGGGTGAGGGCTACATTTTTCTCTCATAGGGTGGTGTGAGATTGGAATAGACTGCCAGTAGATGCTGTGAGTGCAAGCAGTGTGAATGAATTCAAGAATAAGTATGATAGCCGGTGCATGTAATATGTGGCTTCCCTGACTCCCAGGAGGTCTATCTTAATAATAATAATGGTTAAGTACCTGCTGGATTTCTGCTTGGGACATGGACTAGCTACTACTAACACCAAGTTCCAAGATAAAAATGTGCATAAATTCACATGGAGACAGATTAAAGAAATAAGAAAAGCCTCATTCACTACGTTACGGTTGATAGCTATGTTTTCCCACTGGTTCAGGATACAAGAGTATACACAGAATTTGAAATAGGAAGTGATCAATATTTAGTTTTGAGGAGGATAAAATTGAACTTCATATTGAAAAAAAAGAGTGTGTACGAAAGTTTTAAAACAAATCAAACTTCAGCAGCATCATTCAGAAGTGACATGTAGACTCAAATATGCAAATATTATTCCAGAAAAAATGAAAGAGGTTGAAAACAAGATCCAAATCTTAGAGATACAGCCAAACACAGAAGAAGACACTGATTGATTCAGTCAGAGAGATATACGGTGAGGTTGTTTGCAAGGAAAGAAAATTCAGAACTCCACAGTGAGTTCAAAAATGAAAGGAAGTTCAGGGCACCACCATTTCAACTAAATAGAAGATGAAAGACTGGCATTAGTATTTCAAACACAACTGGCAAGAGCATGAACATCAAGATATAGGTAGATTGATGTAATTAGGAGCTTTAGAAGATCAAAATTTAATAAACCTGATAAAATCAGACTTCAAAGACCTGACAAATAACACAACACACACAAAACGCTACAAGACCTATAGCATTTAAAAAAAAAAAAAATGCTGTGAGTCTGTGATCAACAGCAAAGTAATCCAAACACACCTCTTGAAGAGCTGGAGAAAATCCCAGTGGAAACAGTCCCTGGGGAAAATCTCACTGGGAAGGCTGTTCGACAGAACTGAGGCAGATGGACTGAAAGATGACTGGGAGTCATAGGCAGTATACTATAGCTCAGGGGTCTTCAACCTTTCAGACAATGCGGGCCGCATTAAAAATTTCAATGAAGCCCGCGGGCCACTAAGCTATACTGCAGTATTTAGAATTGTAAGATGCTTTCCAGATTCACAAGGAACGCTGTACATTTGATACTTTACATAAAATCCTATAAAAATAAACAAACTCAGCTTTAAGAGCATAGGCAGGAGTCGGGTTCATGATAAGAAAATACAATGAATACTTGAAAAAAAATAATTTAATGAAGAAAACATTCATTTTTTACAATGACAATGGGCAACTTGGCAATGCTTTTCCTTGACCAGCTTGTTGATGTTGGAAGTCGCTATGTGCAGAGTATTCTCGAGATGTTGGTCCATAATCTGAGTTCTTGTCTTGGACTTCACATGCTTCATTCTGGAGAAGAACTGCTCACATAAGTACGTGCTTCCTAACAAAGCGCCATCTTCAAAGCATGCCGGTGGAGATTAGGGAATATGTCCTCAGAAATGTAGTCTTTATAAAATGTAAGCAAGGGCACATTGAATAATTTTCCTCTCAAAGAAGAATTGCTTTGGAGTTCAAGCAGCTCCATTTGTACTGAGTTTAGCATTTCGGCAGCACTGACACTGAATGGCATTGAAAATAAATCTAAAGAAGACTGTTGGTTACGAAAATCACTAAATCTCTCTTTGAACTCACTTTGCAACATGGCTAAGTTTGTAGGGTATTCATCAAGAGACGAACAGTTGGACTCAGCTAGAAGCTGAAAATGAGTTAAGTCTTTTTTGCGAGTTGTGCCTTCCAAAGTTTGAGTTTAGCCACAAAAGCTTTGATGTGATCAAACAGAGTGTGCACTAGTTGATCTTTGGATTGTAGCTGCGTATTTAGATCATTCATATGACCTAAATGGTTTGCATGAACTGCTGTATTTCGCTCCTTAAATCAAAGACTCTTTTAAGAACCTTCCCTCTGCTCACCCAACGCACATCACTATAATAAACCACATAGCCATGATCCGCTTCGCACTTCTGGGTCAAAAACTCTTGGAATTGATGATGATTCAATCCTCTTGCCCTAATAATGTTGACGACAGTCACAATAACTTTCATGACATTCTCAAATCCAATAGTTTTTGGGCACAAATTCTCCTGGTAGATTTATTTATTTATTTATATGGGATTTCCTCCCTTTTCTCCCCCGTCCCTATTGGGACGAATTGAGCTTCCTCATGGGGCATTAAGTATTTATGGCTGTAGATCTGTGTGTGTTCACGGGGCCGGTTTGCCTGCTTGCGGGATGAAAAACCCCAGATAAACTGGGGTAAAAACCCTGCTGTCCACGCCCAAGACCGGCTAACTTGGCTATGGCCGAGGAAGATCCTTAAGCTCCTGACGTCGGCGACAAAAATCGAACCCAGGACATTATTTCCCCAGGCATATGGTTACGAAGCGCAAAGCCACTAGGCTAACCGCACAGATCCTGGTGGATTAAACAGTGGTAATGGACGAAATCTTTTTCTTCTAGTTCCGGTTCTTCCCATAGCAGCACAACAAACCCTTCGTTCTTTCCCACCATAGCAGGGGCACCATCAGTTACCACACCCTCGAGGTTGGTTAAGGTGAGGTTGAAATGCTAGAGCGTTTTTTTGGTGGCTTCAGGAATATCAGTGCCTTTCGTCGTTCCCTTCATAGGTATGAACGCTAGCAGTTCTTCTGTCACATTGAACTGTTGATCAATGCCACGGACAAAGATAGCCAGTTGTGCTGTATCCTTCACATCTGTGCTCTCATCTAAAGCAAGTGAATATGACGTAAATTCGGATGACTGTTTTTTTAAAGTTCCTTCAATGTCTTTGGCAAGGTCTTCAAATCGTCGTGCTACAGTTACCCCAGACAAACTCATTTTTTTAAACACTTCCTTATTATTTGGGCACAGAATATCCCCAGCAGCGATGAGATATTCCTTCACAAACTCACTGTCCAAAAAGGCTTTTGATTTTTTAGCAATTTTTTCAGCTATTACATAACTTACTTTGATGCACGTTTCGCTCTCTTCCCTTTGCCTTTTAAACATACCCTGCTGGCATTTTAAATCAATTTGGAGATGGTTCACTTTGTCCACACGAAACCGCCATTGAAGGTGATTGAAATTGGATGCATTCTTTGTCTCATAGTGTCATTTTATATTGTATTCTTTTGATACTGACACTGACTCATGACAAATTAAACAAACTGGCTTACTGTCGGTCACAAAAAAGTACAAAATGGTCCACTTTTCATTAAAAACCCGACAAGAATCACTTGTTTATGGTTTTTACAAGTAGACGCCATAGTGATGGAAGATGAACCCAAAAAAATGATCCAAAATGGCTGTGTAACGGTTATTATCCACTGAATATGTCTCACACTAATGAAAAAAGTCTGGCAATATAAACCATAAGTACTAGTAATAGGCTATGGCTGACATGACAAACCTGCGTGTGCTTATACATGAATATCACGCTGTTCACGACTGACTGGCTGTGGATAAGATCCTCTTGTATTTATATGAAAATAATGAAGTATTGAGAACCTTCGAGATGTATCTAGAAGGCACTAGACAGCGCACTCGAATGAACTACTGCTTCACCCATCTGACTCTAACATGTTCTAACATCTACCTGCGATGTTAGTACTAGTACTTAAGTACCGCTTGGCGCTGGTAGATGGCTAAAGAAGCATCTATTTAATATTTATTTTTATAGGATTTTATGTAAAGTATCAAATGCACAGCATTCCTTGTGAATCTGGAAAGCATCTTACAATTCTAAATACCGCAGTATAGCTTAGTGGCCAGCGGGCTTCACTGAAATTAATTTTTTATTTAATCGCGTTTTAATGTTAAGTAGTTATTTTTTCAAAATGGCCAGCGGGCCATGGCAAAGAGCTCCGTGGGCCACAGGCCATGCATTGAAGACCCCTGCTTTGCTGATGCTCAAGCTATAGTATGCTAACCAGGAATGGGAGGCATAATAGATGCTAGTTCTGCCAAACAGCACCCACAGAAAATATCTGTAGAAGAGACACAATGTAGAAACCTACCACCAATGATAGAGATGCCAAAGAATCTGTGAGAGAGAGAGTGTCAGTCAATTAAACTGCTTTCTGAACAGCATCATGAAATTACAGAGATTTTAGGTGCACCACCTCCAAATGTCAGTGAAGCATTCAAAGGCAGAGCAGATTTAGGACGTGTACAAAGCAAGCAACCGCACAAATGATAAGTAATGTCATGAGTGATAAAGGGAGTCAAGTTCAGGAGTCAGTCCGAGGAGAGATCTTCTTCTGACAGTGAAGTTGAGCACCATCAAAAACAATGGCAAGACAAAGGTCTTTTTTTTGGAGGAGAGAGGGGACTGTGCTTTAGAAGAACTGAAGGCAACTAGGCTGTCATAACTCCACTGAAGGATGGTGTAGAGATCTATCTTTAGGATATTTATTTGTTGATGACTGTGAAGTTTGAGATGAGTTACAAGGTTTGTTGCATGAGTATGATGAATGGAGAGTGGTAGAATCAACAAAACCCTGAACAGGGATTGAGGTCAGTGAGAGCAGGTCAATTATATATATAAGGATGAGGGTTAGTGAAATAAAAGAACCATCAGAAAAAGCTGTATCAGTAGGAAAAACTAAAGGAAAAGAACACTTTCTACCTAAGAGAAAACTGGCAATCCAACCACACAGGGAAAAAGGCAGACCATTGATATGTCAAGTGCAGCACAGGTTTCTCTAAACCTTTTCACTGGTGATGTAAACAGTGAGGTGGAAATGATGTAGGTAAGGAGATTTGCTGTGTATTAGTATTCACTGATTATTTGACGGTTCTCTGGGTGTTGAAGGTGAAGATTGAAGATCTACTCATTACTTTAGACAGCACAGAGGTGATAATATGGAAGAATATTGCTTCCAACACCTGAAAAATTATGATAATTTCCAAATTTTGATATATCATTTTGTTCCGAACAGCACTTAATTTTTTTACCAACTTTGTAGAAGAGGCATCATGCTAAACAATTTTTGCAATTTATGGGTTTAATATAATAAAAAAATATAATTTATTAAGGTAGTTTCTTCAAAATATCTTTTTTTTTTTTTTTTGACAGTTTTAGAACTAACAATAACTAACTCTGAACAGTTTCCTTATATATTTATTCATACCTTTTTTATGTCCTTCCCAGAAATTTCAGCATTTTCTAAAGCTTCATGGACAGGCTCTAGACAAAGCTGTAGAGTACCACTGATAAGAGATTCAAATCTTGCTCTAAAAGACAATTTTTGACTATTTATAAACCAGTACACCGTGAATCCGGCAGGCTTAAAAATTTCCTTAATTTAACTAGACACATGAAAGAGCAAGATCGAATATATATATATATATATATTTTTTTTTTTTTTTTGAAATTTCAAAAATATTTTATTTTTCTCATCAAATAGAGAGAAGAACCTAGAATTAAGAAAAGCTTATGGACAATAGTGATATCTTGATATGGTTCACAATGAAACAGGAAGTGATCCCCATTTAATTTTGAGCAGGGAAAAAAACAAATTTTGCATTGAAAAGAAAAATATATACAAAAGTTTTAAAAAGGCTCCAAGTCAAGCAACTTGCAAAGATGAACTGTAGACTCAAAGCAAACAGATTACTGAACCATAGATTAAAAGCAATATATATAACACATATATGCAGCCAGAGAGATATGTGGTCAAGCTGTCAACAAGAATAGGAAAATCAGAATTCCATGGTAGACTCAGGAATTTAAAGAGACAGTTCTGGAAAAAAATAATGCACAGTGAAAGTTCTTAACACGTAGGTCACCATATGTTCTGAGAGAATACAGGCAATAAAAGTAGCCAAACAAAAATCATGGGAAGACTAGTAAGAATATAAAAGATAAAGATCAGGAAGGCGGCATGTTCTGGAAGCTATTGAAAAATATTAGAAATGGAGGAAAGAGTAATGTAAAAGGAATCGGTGATGACAAAGGTGCATAAAAATGAAAGACATTCTAATAGAGTCTGAAGCAATTACTTTGATTGAAAGAGCATTAAATTAAACAAGAAGTGAGAAAATGGTAGCAGAAAATATTCAAGAGGAATGGAATCATAAGTGTGTATCAAGCTGAGGTAGAAAAGCTATTAAATGCATAAAATATGGAAAGGCAGCTCAAGCAAGTGTGAAAGATTTTTACAGTGGCTATATTGCATAATTCAGAATGATGTAGGGCACTCGTAATACCTATCTATAAAATAAGAAATAACTGAATATGAGAATTGCACAGATTTCTCAAATGAATATTCTATATAAGGTTTAACCAGCTTACCGGCCATTATGGATCAAATATGCATCCTCATATGCTTTGTATCCATCATATATTTCAATGTAATATCATTGGTATTACAATTTTAATATGCACTTCGCATCCATGATAATCTTGACATCTATAGACATCTTGGCAGGTAGCGTGGTTAATGAATAAGGAATATTCATGTAAAGATTTAATACAGTGAAAATAGTTCAAAGAAAGAATTAAAAGTTTAATGGCTTGACATTTCTTCTCAGTCACTAAGACATTTTTGGGAACAGTATGAGATAATATGCATAGACCCCAAAAAAAAAAGTAGAAGGCAAGTCTAAAATTATACTCACGTTCATAGAAACTGCAACTACATCACATATACAGTATATAGTTTTTAACAGATAAATGGTCATTTTCATTGGTATATCATTAGATATTTTGTTGTATTGCATCATTTATCATTCCCATGGGTTTCTGTATAATGTAATAGTTGCTGCTATTGCATTAAAAATTTTTAAACTATATACAGACAGCAAGGGAAGCCCTTAGTTTTCACATTTTCTTGCTGAGATCACTATGGCTGATTAAGTGCAGCTAACATTTTACAGAGAACTTGTGATTCAAGCTTTGAATAGAGAAGGCTGTTCCTCTCATGAAATAACTAAAAGGGTGTCCTGTAGTCAATCTACTATGGTACAGCTGCTGTCAAAAGTGAAGTAAACTGGATCTGCTGAAAGGACGAAGGGGATGGGAAGAAAGCCACTGCCTACATCATGCCAAGATCAAGTTCTAAAGTAGATCTACTTCAAAAATCTCTGTGTGTCGTCCAGAGAGCTGAAATGAGACTGGGAAGAACAAATAGGAGTTGTGGCAGAAGACGACTCATTTGACAGAGTGATAGCCAGGAACCCTAAAAAGAAGCCTTTTTAACTGAGCCAATCTCATTTTTTTGGTTAACAAGGCTTCTTTTTAGGGTTCCTGGCTATCACTCTGTCAAATGAGTCATCTTCTGCCACAACTCCCATTTGTTCTTCCCAATCTCATTTCAGTTCTCTGGATGACACACAGAGATTTTTGAAGTAGATCTACTTTAGAACTTGATCTTGGCAATAATACAATAGAGAATGTCCAATGTACTCTTGATCAGTAGAAAAGAACAATTTTTATTGCTCTTTTCTATTGCTCTTATTGAAGATGATCAGGGTAAAAATTCAACAGTCAAATTCTCAGCCAGTCAGATGATCTGGGGCTACATGTCGTGTCATAGTGTTGGTTGCTTTCATTTCACAAAAGGTTCAGTGAATACACAAGTGTATCAGAAAATTTTAGAAGAATCGCTGGCCTGGTTGGCAGAATGGTTAGTGTATTCACTCTCCAGCCAAAAGGCTGCAGGTTCGAATCCCACCATAGGCATGGATGTTTGTGATTGTTTGTGAAAATACTAGTGGTGGTGGTTGGCAGTAGATGGCATTGGTGTAGTTGCGGTTTGTTGTAGTTGGTGGATCGAGTGGTGGAGACTGAGAGCTGTAGAGTAGGAGTCCTCCCTCAATGAGTCTTTGGAGGTGTCACATAATAACAAT